>NW_015091083.1:7358954-7504942 GCF_001431845.1 Calidris pugnax | reverse complement strand
TTCCATTATCCCTCTGTCCGGTAACACGCTATCCCAAATGTCACAGGTCTTTTTTTATTTTTTTTTTTTTTTTTTTTTTTTTTTTTTACTTTCCATCTCATCTCCAAGTAATAATTTTCCACTTTGAAATTTTGTGGACTAACTTTTGATTAAAAACCAAAGCAAAAGAGAAGAAAAATCAAAAGAGAACTGTCAAAACCAAATGTCTATTAAAAGCTACTGAGAAACACTGGCTGTTTTCAGTTGAGACACTTCTAATTTTCAATCAAATTATATGTTTTATGCATATTTGACCTTTTTAAAAAAAACAAAACCCATGAAGTTTTATTGACTCCACCAGTTGCAATAGAAATAGAGTTCAGACAGAACAATTCTGAGAGTGAAATTTTAAAGACAAACTAATTAGCTCAGAGTCCAATTTTGTCTGCACCATAACTTGCAGTAAACACGTAAGTCCAGTGGCAACTGGGAGTAGTATGCGGACACCTGTTAACATCTGTTTTCTATGTATCATTTACTGTCCAAGCATGACAACCTCATTGTCATATTGACCTTAAACTAAAGTCACTCATGAAATAAGAACAATGAGTCACAGTAATTGCTTGGATCAAGCAAAGGACCAAGAACTCTTGGAGCTGTTCACCTTCAGGGCATGCTTTATAGCCCAGCTTCTTGAACAGATATCTAGGGAGAATTGGGAAGGGTTGGCCTCTATGAGATGGGGCGATGTTGTGCAATGGGATGTTCTTGCTGGCTGGTTCTTTCATGTGGGTGGGGTTTTGTTGTTCTTATTTTTATTGTTATGGATTGTGAGATGGGGAATTGTTTTTCCATTAGAAAAGGCAAAACAACTGCTTTCAGTGTAGAATGACCTTTTAGATTATGTGCATGAACCACAAACAAAAAGAACACAATGAAATACTCCATGGGCAAGCATAGTGAGCCTGACTCACCATTATGTTACTCCAATTCTGCACCAGCCCAGTTCAACTGAACCAAGATGGAGCTTTACCACCCATAGTATCCAAGGGGAAGAGGTCTCATTCTGCCCCTCACCAGAATGCTGGTTTGCAGAGAATGACCGATGGTGATTCACTGTGGAAAGAGAATTACTGTCCATGGGGATCCTTCTTATGGCTGTATTTGCTGAATATCATGAAGAATCAAGACTGTGAGGAAAAGCTTGGCTCAGAGTACTGAGATGGAGGATGTATATCACATGATATGTGTATCACCTACATGACATAATACGTCCTGACACAACATGATATGTTTCATGAAGAATGTTCTGAAAAATTAAACTAAACAAAAAGGTCAGTGGAAGTTGCATTTCCTAGTTCACAATGACCTCCATAATATCAGAGAAGGTGTCAGCATGTTGACTGTTTTACAGAAAATACTTGCATCTATGTCAGTTCTAGGAAACAGGCCTTCTAATGGGTACTGGCTGACATAACACATATGTCACACTTATCCTTGTTAGGATGTTTTGAGGCTTTACTTTGAGTAGCTCCCTACCACAGAAATAAATCATCTCCTCATAGAGAGCAAATGAACAACAACATGTGAAAAGAGGATTTATGGCTGTGGCTGCTTTTCTAAATGCCTTAGGTGCCCTGGACTGTAGTTCGATAGTGCCTCCTAGAGGCACAGACTATAGGTACGAAGGCAGTAAGCGGCAGTATAGCTGATGGTATGCAATGACAATTGCATGTTTACCAGTGTGTTGGCTGATTTCCTTTGTAGCTGTTGTGACTTGTGAATATTTGATTCATTTAATGCAATGGAAATGCTCAGAACTTGGCCTCCGAACCATTGTAGACTTGTCTGTTGATATGAGATAGTGCTTTATGGTTTCTGGCTTGCCTTTATTCCCCCATGGTGGATGCTACACCAATAGCTACACCTTCCAGGTGGAAAAGGATTCCTTGCTTTCCAGGAGCTGGTGAATCTAGGTGAGAATTATGCAATTCTGTAAGGGTGAATCACAGAGGAGAATGCTGATTGTTAGACAACTATATTGTAAACACTTTTAATCTTCTGTCAAGATAAAGGCTTGCAACACCCAGGCTAATTTGTTTCTGATGACTGATTCCATTAGGCTGTATTCCTGAAAGCAAAGCAGATTGTACACTGACTATGCAAGCCAAGACTATTGCAGTCTCTAGACAGATGGCTGTTCCAAACCTTTTCACCTATATTGACACTGAGTTGACTTCCAGTTGGCTAGTGGGTAGTATACAAAAGAATGTTGAATGCAGATTTAATATAGGGTAAAAAGGATGAGTTTGGACATTCACCCTGTCACTTGTTTGGGCACTTGGCATCCAGAGGGTACATTTCTGGCCTTTGCATCATCCAGGATTTTTTATGTAACTTGCCTCATTCAAAGTGGATGGGACTGATAATATGTGACCTGCTATAGCCCCAGGAAGTCCAATGTTTTGTACGGAGCATTAGACATACCTGAGATGGGTAAAATCATTTCATTGTGCTGCAAGGCTTCCAAATACTTTCTGAGAATGACCCATTTCTGAACAGAAAAGCTTCCTTTTGGACACATCCCTTCTGTTTGCAGCTGCTTCCATCATTGCTTCCCATCTGTGATCCTATTGTCCATTTTCTGTCCCTTTGTTTCCCTGTCACTGTTCAATGGTGTATGCAGGATAGGACTACTAGGAAAGCAAATATTTAATATGTCTTTCACCAGTCTTTATTGTGAAAAGTGTTTTGTTCTTTCTGAACAGAAGCTAGTAATTTGGGATAATGCTGCAGTTAATGCAGCCACCTTCTAAGTTCATCATGTTCTTCCTGCTCATGCCTCTCTGGTTCTTGCTTCCTGTATGTCTTGGTTCCTTGCTCCTGCTGATGATTCCAGTTCCTGTGGCAGTTCCTGGCTCTTTTCTAGTTGTTAATTAGGGTCCTGGTATTAGGGAAAGGTGTTGTTTTCTTGTCTATTCAGAATCAGAAGAGGCATCTGGACCTTTTTCAGGCAAAGAAGCAGATGTGCAAAGCAGAAGCAAAGTTAATGTAACTGGATAGATGAGTATGTAATGGGAATTCTGTCGGTACAGGACCATCAGAACTTGATGATGATCACCACTTGTGATGGGTGATAGTTGTAGTAATAATAAGGGTATACTACTGTGTAGAAGATCAGTGCATATACATTGAAAGGGTTTAGCTTGTTGACTTGCTTGCAATCCTTTTGAGGTGTTACAGATTTTATTGGGTAGGCTTCTTTTTTTAAAAACATTTTAATGTAAATAGAGGTGTGACCAGGAGTAGAAGGAGACAGACCAGGTAGAAAAAAGTACAGAAGCTCATGAACACATTTCTGTGCCAAGATGGTATCTGGTTGCAAAGCTTTGATCCTGATGGAGAATTTATATTTTTCAGAGAACCAGTCTGGATTCATGTGAACATACAGGGCTGTTTTTTTTTTTTTTTCCAATGAAGTCATCAGTTATCACAGAGGCTGGAGGGAAGACTAGACTGACCCCTGCATTGGCTCAGAAAAAAAACATTTCTATTGGTCATATCTGCTTAACATCCAGTTCTTTGTGCAGGCAGACAGTACTGTCTAAGAAATGGGAAACAAAATGGCAAACAAGGCTGTATATTGGGAAAAAATAGAACCCAAATGCAGATTCTGTTTCATATATATGAGCAAAACCCAACCAATATCGGGAATGTGTAGTGCATGAAAGTTGGCTGTATGTGAAACCAGATGGGTTTGTAGCAGAAACAGTTCTACTTCTGAGGATGTCGAAAATCTGCCCTGACTGGGTACAGCCTACTCCCAAGGGGTGTTCCTCAAACACTTCTAGGTCTTGGGGCAATCTCAGGATTCCCCTGAAGCAGCTTGTTGTCCAAGTTCATCTGGGAAAAAAACCAAACAACTAAACAATCAAATGACCTTATTTTTCTAAAACTGAATGTGTTGAAATTTCCTTCTTGCAGGAAACTTTGTGATGCCATGTTTTGACTCCTATGTAGAATGAAGACTTGTTTGAAAACGTGGGAATTTCCTCCCCACAGAATACAATGTCCAAGTTTTTATCAGCTGTTGCAGAACTGTGGTACTCTCTGGCAATGGAGACTTTATGCCAGCTCAATACCTCAAGGGCAAGAGAAAGACGTCATCAAGTTATGCAAGCAGACCATCTCACAGCTTCTCCTGTAAGCTTGGTCTTATTTGACAAATGATTGCATTTTTCAAATTTGGGGTCTTTTTCCTTTCCTAAGGCAAGTTAATGAGCATGCAATTATTTATCTTGTCATGGTATCTCAAGTGGAAACAAGGTGGCTGAAATACCTGCAAGTAGTCAGAATTATGCCCTAGTCTTGTGTTGACCTCCTTTAAATTACTTCTAAGTGTTCAGCAATAGATTAACTGATGTGAGCCTTTTATTCTGTAATAGGAGCATGCTTCTTATTGTCAGTTAAGACAATCTTAAGAACAATGAGTTGTGTCACTCCCCTTATGCTCAGAGAAGGCTTGAGGTAGTGATCTGAGTAGTTTTGGCATTCCAAAATTTAATTTTTTTTTAATCTGAAGTTGGATTGAGAATAGCATTTGAGTGTGATTTTTTTCGTGTGCTTAAGTGTGTCTGAGGTTGGGACTGGAAGGTATTAGCTAATACCTATGAAACACCTGTAGCAGCAACTAAAGGACATGTGGAACTTATTCCTTTACTGAGTCTGTGCTGAAGCACTTTTGCTGTGAGACTGAAGGTGACATACTTACCCTTCCTAGTTCTCCAACCATAGAATTTGCCATCGTTTTTCCAAACTTCACAGCACTGATTCTGAAGAACTTCTCATTAAACCAGCTGCACCCAACTGACTGACTCCTGTTTTTATTGGATCACTTTTTGCAATCCTTATGAAAAAATTGCATTGTAAATATTCCATTTATGAAATATTGTCATATATAATTTCAGATACTTCCCTCAAAGATAGTGTAATCACTTTCTTCTTTATATGCCTAAATGCAAATTTATCTGTTTAAAAAATCATGTTACCAGCACCCAGTATTAGGCATGCCCCAGGTTCCACCATTGAGGCTGATGGCATTTTAAAAAACCTGCAGAGGTAAGAAAGAACAAGATAAGATAGTGCACACTGGGTATATTTATGGTTGTTGTCATGCCCCTTTAGAAAGAATTATGGGGTCTGTTCATCTGTCTGTGTGATTAAGTGATGAAGCGTGTCTGTGATTTGCTGGTACAGACTAGTTTTTGTTATCAGAATTTATGCAGGTAAAGCTCTGTGTTTCAAAGGTAAAGCTTTGTGTTTGAGTAATTTTTCTGTGAACTGGTACTTCCCCATAATGAAAGAGGTGGCTGAGAGTACAGTTTTCCCTGACTTAAACAAGATCATCAGTATCCAGGAAGATTTTCCCTGGAAGTTTTTCAGCACTGCAGGGATGGAGAGGTCCCTTGGAAGCTCTTCCTGCTGATACATAAGTGAGGCTGCCGAGAGCTCTTTGCCATGTGTTTTTGTAACTCCCATAATCTGTAAACCACACTTGTGTGGTCAAAGTATAGCTGACACGGAAAGGAGTGTTTGTGAGCTTGTGACTGGACTAGTTGCAGTTTCACAGAAGAAAAACAGCTTTATCTCTCTAATCCTTTTGCTGGCAGGCAAGACATGAAAAATGAAGGTAAGACACTGTACCTATTTATTGCTTAATTTTTTCCCATAAATTCTAACCTTGTGGTTAAAAAAAACAACAAAATTCAGTAAATCTCAAATGTAAACAAGTAGAAAAGTAATACTCCAGAGTGCAAGAGCTTATAAGTATCCAAACCCTAAATATGTTAGCGCAGCTGCGTGTCATGTGACCCACCACAGTTCTGACATGAAAATACATGAAATGTTTGAAAATGGTCAGAATGTTGCAAATTTTTGATGATCCCCTAATCGAACCAGAACAATGCAACTGTTAAAAATCCAAATGGAATGAAGAGCTGTGCTGAAATTATATAAACAGCCCTTTTCCTTAGCTAATATTTAAAAACTCCAGCTAAAGCTATTCCACAGTAATTCTGTGAAAGCTAGAGATCTTGTAGTGCTTGCTGAATGTATTACTCTGCCTGTGAGTGATCCAGCTGTGTTTTAAGGCATTCTCATAATCTGTTTGGGTCTTTGGGGAGGTCAGTGTGCCACAGTTCAGTGAGAGGCAATGTCTTCAGGTGGTGCTAAACAAGGTAGCCCAGAACAGGAGAGATTATGGTTGTGCCAGTGTGGTATTGTAACTAGCCTAATTGCTGTTACTGGTTACCCTAATAGCTTGTTTGTCTTTACCCAGTATATTCTGAATGTAGCTCAGTGACTTTGCGACTCCTGGGCAATGGCAGAAGTTCTGTGCACTCCTGGTCTTGTATTGGCTGCTGTAAGCTATGCCCTGTAGGTGGGTTTCTGTGGTAGGTAAAGCAGTGGTGAGAACACTAGCTGCACATGCACAGTTTGGAAATTAAAATTCATCCTCAGTCAAGAAGATAACCAGTAAATCTTGAATGCCTAAAGTGAAGGGCGCATTAAAAGTCACAAAGCATGGCAGAAAACAACAATTACTTAGAGAAGTATTAGTGGAATTTACTCAGTCATAAATGTTATCTGCATGCCAGGTCTTCTTTCAAAGCCATAGGTTTTTTTCATTTAGTTACTATTTAGTAATAAACCTAATAGTCTTCTGCAAATAGGTACTTGCCCCAGAGCAATGGGCTTCAAGTATAATGATAACTGGAGATAACAGGAGATTATCAGTTAAGCCTGGACATAAAAGAGAACAAAGGAAATTAAAATGTCTTCAGTAACCTTTGAAAAATAATTCTAATTCTGTGCAATTTGATAAGCAATGTTTCCATGTATTAGTAATTCCAAACAAAAAATAGCACTACTTTCAGTTTTTCTGTTTTTCTTTTTCCCCATATATTTCTTTCTCATCTCTGCTACTTGAGTAGAAATGTAATTTCTTGGTTTAATCCAGTTCCCCATTTTTAAAAAGGCATTGTGTGAAGAAAAATTTTCTAATTTATAAAATTTCTATCTGTTGTACTTCCAGCCTGTGATGCTGAAATTGATCTGTCACCTCTTAGTTATTTGTTACATTCAAAGAAAATGTTGCTGAAATATATAGCTGTTAGTGCTGGCTTTAAACTTGTCCTTCTTTTGCTAAAATTTGAAAATATTTTAAAATTGTGACCTAAATCTCAATAAACCAAATATTTTTTGATTTTATTTTTATAGAAGCATTGAATCATGGAGTGGTTAGAGTTGGAAGGGACCTTAAAGATCATCTAGTTGCAACCCTCTTACCATGGGCAGGGACACCTCCCACCAGACCAGGTTGCTCAAAGCCCCATCCAACCTGGCCTTAAACAATTCCAGGGATGGCGCAGCCACAGCTTCTCTGGGCAACCTGTTCCAGTGTCTCACCACCCTCACAGTAAAGAATTTCTTCCTGATATCTAATCTAAATCTACCTTCTTTCAGTTTAAAACCATTACCCCTCATCCTATCACTACACTCCCTGATAAATAATCCCTCCCCATCATTCCTGTAGGCTCTCTTTAAGTACTGAAAGGCTACTATGAAGTCTCCCCAGAGCCTTCTTTTCTGCAGGCTGAACAACCCCAACTCTCTCAGCCTGTCTTTGGAGGAGATGTGCTCCAGCCCTCTGATCATCTTTGTGGCCCTAATCTGCACCCGCTTCAGCAGCTCCATAGTACTCCAGGTGGGATATCAGGGGGGCAAAGGGGCAGAATCACTTCTCTCTGAGCCTGTCAAGGTCTCTCTGGATTGCATCCCTTCCCTCCGGTATGTCAACCGCAGCACACAGCTTGGGGTCATTGGCAAACCTGCTGAACGTGCACTCAGTTCCACAATCCATGTTGCCAGCAAAGATGTTAAATAGTTCTGGTCGCAGTACCAACCCTCAAGGAACGCCACTTGTCACTGCTTGCCACTTGGACATCGAGCCATTGACCACATTCCCAAAGAAGAAAGATAGGAAAAGACAGACTCAAATGTTTTGCTGATGATCAGTTCTCCTCTGTGTCTTTTGAGACTATATAAAGCATACTTTGGAATTAAAATTTCAGCTAGCTCAGGTATATAAATATATTGTATACTTTTTCTTAAGTTACAATCTGTATTTTTGGGGCAGGGACTACTTTGATTCATTCAGTTATTCAGCAAGTGTGAGTGACTAGTATTACCTGACAATATTCAATAGTGTTTCTATGTCACATTAGAAATCACTGCTTGCAATAAATATTTTTACAATATATTTTCCTCCTACTTTCACTGTCATTATGACGTCTCTATAGATTTATAGTTCTTGCCAAACAGAAGGGCCATTCCTTCACAAACCTTCATCGATTCAGACATTTGAAACGTTTTGGCTTGTCTTGCAGCTCCCTTGTGCAAATAGTGTCAAGATGCAGAAAAACGAATAGATTGTAGAAATGAATAGGAATGACATGAAAGCTGCTGTATGCCAGGATTTTCTCCAGGACTGTTCTGTAAATCTTCTGAGCTGAGGTGTCTTGCAGCTTCAAGTACATAAACATTTTCAAATATCTATACTACCATGACACGTAGATGTGGTGCTTAGGGACATGGTTTAGTGGTGGACTTGGCAGTGCTAGGTTAACGGTTGGACTTATGATCTTAAAGGTGTTTCCCAACCTAAACTATTCTATGGTTCTATAAGCTCATTCTACTGATTCTAGGAGTATACATGTAATCAACTCTATTCATAGTATCAAATATTTTTTATTTAGAAAAGCTTGGTATTCAATTTACCATTTATTCATTTACCAATTTACCAAATATTCCTATTTGAAAAACTTTTCTGTCTCAAAGGTGTGTGTACATGCTCTAGTGCCTAGGACATTGAAGCAAAAATGTGTGGTGTCAAAAAAAAGGTCACTTCTGGCATTGAGCAAATCATTTGGGGCAATTTGATCTCTATCTACCAGAAAGTTTCATCTGAGAAGAATGCTGGTAGTGATGGGAAGGATACAAACCTCACCAGGTGGGTGTTTCTCTCCTGTCTTCTCTTTTGGTGGTTAAGGTGTTCATCTGCAATGGTGGGTGCCGCAGTTTAATTCTATCCTCTGCTCTGGAGATTTAGATCCTGCTTTCCTGTGTCTTAGGACAGGACTTGAGCAATTAGCAGCAGTGAGCCACTTTATACAAACTACTTCAATAATGTTTTAAAGTCAATGAGCAATAGAGTAAGAATGACTCTCCAACCTGATGTTAATGATACTCACTTTGGAAGCTAGGGCAAACCCCGTTATAGTCAACACAGTGGAAGCTTCCTCAGTATAGTGAAGGAGAGAATTGTATATATAAAGCCAGAGAGAA
The DNA here is from genome assembly GCF_001431845.1 of Calidris pugnax. Lineage (NCBI taxonomy): Eukaryota > Metazoa > Chordata > Aves > Charadriiformes > Scolopacidae > Calidris > Calidris pugnax. Next base: position 7,495,558 of record NW_015091083.1, on the reverse strand, counting down.
CAATCCTTTTGCAACAATTTTGTAAATCTTGTCTTGCATTTCCTTGCCTTTTATGTTTGCATTTGCCAAATGTTTACGTTTTCCAAAGAAGTTTTTTCTTGAGACATATGGAACATTTCATGTTAAATGAAGTACAGTGGGCTGGGTGGGGATGGTAGTGGTTTTGGTGTGAAAACCTGGAAAAATTGTGAATTCGGTTCAGTTTGAACCAACATTCTTTTCCTACTGTTTGGCTTGGCAGCTGAACTAAAAAACCAGTTATTTGAACAGCCCTAAGCTCTCCTTTGCAGTTGGACCCCTGCGTTTTACTAGGAAAATTGTAGCATAGTCCCTGGAGCTGTTCATCCGTGACACAGAAGCATTAAATGGAAATCCCACTAAAATTTAGGGTTGTCTGAAGTTTTTGGAAATGAGGGAGCTCTAAATGATGGTATCCACAGTATGTGTACCACCGGACTCACGAAGACACTGTTGTTTTCACAGATTCCCTCTGTCATTTACTTGTCAAAAAGGTACCTCTGATGCACATCCTTCTGAGAAATATTAGAAAGAGGAGAGCTCTTGACTTGTGTGCATTGTTAGCTGGGAACAGAGACATTCCTTTTTCTAACTTTTTCGTTCCATGATGTAATGAGAATTTTTTAAACCAGGACAAGCAAATTGCAAGTGCCAAGCTTTTTCCTAGATGCTGCTTATGATCAAACACACCCATCCATGCTTTTAAATACCTCATAATTAAACATGCAAAAATGGAGACTTAATTTGAACATGTAAATTAATCACATGTTGTAACAATTGGAATTCATAACTGAACATCCATTAGCAGACAACACTGTTCCTCATTCTTTTGTCTGCATGTTTATAGTAATCACGCAATAGGATTTATGGTGCATGTCACCCTTTGAAAATTAATTCTGCATCAACTTAGGAGATGTGTTCCCATTTCTATTGTATAGCTTTGTTCTATAAATGCAAATAATTGCAAATTAAGCCCCAGATGTCTAAAGAGCAGCAGGAGTGACCATTATTTGATGTATGATGCACGTCATGTCATTTCTGTGTCACTCCTCTAGGGGTTAAATGAGTTTCATGTTTTGGACATCTTAGGAAAATAATAAACAATGTAGCTCATCCAAAAAACATCTGCTGATTTTTTTTTTTTTTGTTAAATAGAAGACAAAGATATTTAAAATGTGTTTTCAATTGCCTGCTAAGAAAATAAATTTACATAAAATAACCTTTTTTTTTCATCCTGAAAATTTGTGAATTTACCTTCTGTGGCAATTTAGAAAAAGCCAAAATTTATCCACATTGTGTTAGCAAGTTAAGAACTCAGTTGCTGTGGTGGGCTACATTAAACAAAGCTGGATGAGAATGAGGTCAGTGGAGTGAACGCAATCTGTACCTCTTAGAGCTATTGTATGTGCACATTATCTTAAAGATGTTTACCCGGTTCAGTACATGAGCATGGTGGGCCATGAAGCTTTCCCTAACAAGCATTCGTGAAAGAACCATCCCTTTCACGTTTGCATTTCTGCCGCACACCAGCAGCGGTTCTCTTCACAGGAGTGGAGTTTACTTGACTCTGTTGGGGTCAGAATTCACTGTAGGTCTTGGGTTCTTCATCATATAATATGGAACCATTAACTTGGATCAAGCCTTGGCATTTTTCTCCATCAGCTGTTGCTTGTTCAGTTGACAATATTACCTGGAGCTTTCTCACCCATACAGGAGAAGTTAAGCTCTTCACAACTGAACCTCTTCTCCGGTTTTATGATATAAATCCAGCTTGAATCCTCAGCACCCTGCTTCTTAATGTGCTGTGCAGCTGTCCTGCACTCTTGGCCTCGTGCCATCTTCATGTTACACCTCCCAGTAGGTCAGCCCCTTCCACTCTGTTGTTTTGTTAATCCCTTTTAAATAACCACTGTTTTATAGTGCTACTTACAGGAAATGCCTCTCCAGTAATGGCTCTGAATTACTTACAGCCTAAAATGTTGCCATATGCATCTTAAAGAACCCTATTTGACCCTATTCTGTATAGTACAATTGTGTCTATGGATACTGCAGTGAACTGTGATGAAAATAAGGAGGAATCGTTTAAAGAAAAACCTCTCACCTTCTTGCACACAGCATATTTAGCTCTGATGGGAAGCACTTGGACATACATTAGAACTTGGACTGATCAGTTATCAACCTGGGGCCTAGATAATGATGGGGAGCTACCCTGGGACAAAGCGTACTAAGTGTGAAGATAGGCAAGTAGTTATAAAAATGCAACAAAATAGCTTTGTGATAATTAGTGGAAAGGAGGTCACAGCCTGTCTTTCCGTCCTACACAAGCCTCTTATTTATTATTGTGGCATGACAGCATATGGCTCTGAGTTTTTAATGGACTAATACCATTTCTCAGTTGTTTTTGCTTTCTCTTTTCTCACAGTAAGATGTGACTTAAATTCCAAAACTCAAAACCCCCAAAAATTCAACCCACAAGCCCCAGTGGTATTTGGAGTTTATGTATTCTTCAACCAAAGGCCTTTACATAACCAGATACTGGTACATTCTTTAGTGAAATTCTTGAAGCTTCGGGCTTAACCGCTACTTCTTGCAGCGATGTGCTTGAAAAAATGTCAACTATGTAGCTGTACTGGAGAGCTGTGCAGCTGAGGTATGTTCTTTTTCTCAAGGTGACAGACTGGTGTCAAGGCCTAGGTTGAGGCAGGGTCCTGGCTCCAGCTTGAACAGTTCCATGGTGACATCAAAATTTTGTTATCTATATTTAAATATTTTTTATTATTTTCATTATTGCAGAGAAAAGCTGAATATTCACATGAATGAATCCACCACAGAGATATCTGCTGGAGTAAGCAGAGAACTTAAAAGCTTTGTGAGTTGGGAATTGCCTCATTTATTTTTCATAGGTTATTAATTCTGAAACCTTTGTGCTGCCTGCAGCAGTGGACTTGGGTGTGTATGGGAGAAGTTCTTCAAATTGTGGGCAAAGAGACTTAATTTCTGAGAGAACAGAAAGGAACAATACAACAAAATCCTTGTTGGAAGGAGAGGTATAAAAGTGCTTAAAGAGGCTTGAGAGAGAAAGAAACGCACAAAGGGTTTACAAGGCTGGAGCTAATAAAAAAACAACCAAAGTAGGATTTAGAAATGTACTTAGAAAAAAATAATCCTGAAAAGGAAGAGAACAACCTCCCTTTCCACCCAAAATCAAAAAGGAACACTATTAAAATGTTCTTAAAGTATTTAGTTTCCTTTAATAACACTCATGATACATTGGGCAGTCCAACATGATTCTGTGTGCATTGGCAGAGCATCGTAGGCTTTTGGATACTTAGTCTTCATGTAAGTGTGTTTCAGATCTATGTGTGATAAACCTCATCTATGAAATATCAGAGGTTGATCTGCTCTATAACACAGCAGTTGTGTTTCAGGTGATAAACCAAAATGATAAACAAGCGTCAGGCTTTTTGGCTTTTAGTTGACTTATATTTTTCTCTGAAGTGTGATGTTAATGAGAAATCTCTTTGTTAGGACCCTTTTACTGAAATATGTCTGATACGTTATCGTTTTCCTTCTAAATCCTCTCTATAATCTACATTGCCATTCAGTTTACTGTGAAAGACTAATGGGAGGGCCCAGGAATAAAACCCAAAATTGGGCCTTTCTTTCCCGTATCTTTGACAATATTCTCGTTCAGATATCCTGAATGGAAACATCATCAAGAGGCATGGGGCTCAACAGCCAAAGTCTAGAGCAGACTAATCCAGCACTGCTATTCTGGGCAGTGAATCCTTTGTGGCCTTATACAGAAAAAGCACATGATCTTTCAATCTCAGTTTCCCTTTCTGTAATATAAGGTGATGAGAATAATTTCATTCCCATCCGACACAATATTTTTATTTGCTGTAGAGAAGTGAAATGGTATGGAAATAGCCTTAATGAGGATTGTCCAAAATCAGAGCATATCCATCATTCATCATTTAATTGTTTCAATTTTTTTTTTTTTTTAAATGAAGGAACTCAGTTCATAATTAAAGAGACCAAAACATTTAAAGGTTGGATTCGTCTTCTGGAGAGTATCCTGAATTTCAAGAAAACTACCCCCCCACTGTTTCATTATAAGAAATATTCTAAAGGCTTTCCAAAAGTTTTGTCTTTATGCAGAACCACAGTCTGTTTATTTCTTCATGCCAAAGATGAGGTTTGGCACAAGATTGTCCCATACCCTTGCCAAAAGCTTTCCTAAGAGCACACTCAGTTAGTTTATATTACTACTTTTGAAAAAGGAAACATTAAAGAAACCATATTTTTAATACAGTATAAAGGTCCTATGAAGGCTGAAAATGCCTCCCTCTGGCCCCACCTCACTGCAAAGGGCTAGGGGAAGTGAGGGAAAAAGGAGTCCTACAGTCAAAGAACTGGCTCTGTGTGAGGCCTGGGAGCTAGGACAGCTTTGCTCTAACCCTCATTTCCCTGCAGGCTCTGTTTTCAAAAATTGTTTCTAAGTCTGGTTGCCCAAGTCGAGACAACCATGGCTTCATTTTCAGCAAGTCTGGGCACTCTTAACACCTGTTGATTTTACTGTGACTGTTCAAGGGAGGAAGGACCTAGGATGCCTCCTGCCAGTTTCCTAAACTACTGCAAGTGCACAGAGTACCCAGTGCCTTGGTCTGTCTCTCTCTGTGACCTTAAGAACACTGTTGCATCCCCTCTACAGCTTCTATGAAAGATCACAAAGCCAGAGGAAGGCCATGGTTCTTGTAAGTCAACTTGCATTTTCTTTGCTTTTAAAGTAGTGTAACCTCTAGCTTGTGTCTGGAACCCCTCATACCTAGAGTCACACCACAGGCATATTCTCTAACTTTTGACTTAATATGGCATTGTCCTATCTATTGGGGAAAAAGAGACTTGAGGGATCTGACTAACTATGCTGCAGAGAGAACTGTTGTTGACTAAACTGTTTTGTTTAAATGCAGAGGTTTAACTATTTTTTTCCATTTCTAGGCAGTTTTAAGTCTGAGATAATATATAATTAAAACATAGAAGCATAGAAATGCCTGATTATGTAGATCTGTTATGCACAGAGTGAGAGAGCATTTCAGGTGATTGGACAAAGACTTGTGTCTTGTAAAAGTGAGAAAAATGTGTGTATGTGTATTCGTCCATCCATCCATTTATCCATCCATCAGAACTCGGATCGTATTTTTAGGAACTGAAGCCAGATGTTAAAGTCTTTATCCAGCTGAATCTCTCTCTCCTCCTGGAGTTGTTCATTCAGGCCATTCATTAAGCATTGGAATGGGATGCCCAGGGAAGTGGTTGAGGCACCATCCCTTCGAGATATTTAAAAGATGGATTGACATAGTGCTTAGTGACATGGTTTAGTGATGGTTTTGTTATCAGAGTTAGGTTGATGGTTGGACTAGGTATTTTTACAGGTCCCTAGACAATTCTATGATTCTATTCTATGATTGTGTGTGGGCTGCATTGGCCAGGGGTATTTGGCTGTTAAAGAGAAATCAACTGAAACATGGAAGATGCTTTTTTGCATCATTTCCCTACTAAAATGGCAGTCAAAATTTCTGCATATGATTTTCAAATATGCTTTGCTTCTTATATTTTTTTAAATGAAACTGTCACATCCGGAATTTCTTGTTCAACCACAATGCCTTTTCCTCCCCGGGATTAGTCCAAAGAATTTCCATTAGGCGGCTGAATACCTCACTGTTAGGGTTGCATATGCAAAATCTGCAAATTAAATGTGAGTCTCCAGTTTTGCATGGATGGAATCTTTTTTTTTGTAAGCACATCTGTCTTTGAGATCTGTCAGAGTTGCACCAATGTAGATCAAGCTCCAGGGTCAGGGTATTTAAGACTTTTTAGTGAAAGTTACCACTTGAGTTACAAAGCATTTGTACCATGATATGAAAACGAAACCACGCTGAAAATTCTTAAAGTACTCAAAGAGAGAGTTATTTTCTAATTTGCATTTGTCTTCAATACTGTTGTTTCTGGAGAGAATAAATGTGGAAAGCTCCAGTGGGTAGACCCTCCTGTCATAACTTCACATTGATACTCAGATGGCAGTCCCTGAAGAACTTATCCATTTTTCTGCTGTGAGTTGATATTTTGTTTAGTTAACCTGCTGGAGGATTTAAAAGGAAATCAACATGTTTTGTAGACGCAAAGAGTGGGGACTGTTTATTTGTACATTCTGACCTCCTGCATATTACAGGCCAAAAAATATTGCTCTGTCACATCCGCATTGAGCCCAATTCCTTCAATGTTTGTTTAAAACATTACCTGTAAATGTAAACTTGTGAGCACAAATTCTTTTATACTGTTGTTAATTTTGAAAAACTGTGATTCCCTGAGCTCAGAATGAATAGAGTCTCGTTTCCTATGGCACTGGATTCTCTGGTTTTCTAACAAGGCACAAGCTCCAATTGGATTTTTTCCAGTGGCTAGGAAATTCCTGACAGCTCAATATTAGTGGATTCTCTGAAGCCTAGTATGTTATGTTCACACTGAACCCTTTCATTTATTGGGAGCACTATTAAGGCCATCCTATTCACCCATCCAACTACTTTCCTGTATCGTGTTAAGAATTTAATTGTTTTTGAGGTGTCTGCTTTTATTAGCATAGGGTTAGGAATTTAATTATGTTTCAGGTGTCTACTTTTATCAGATGTAATTGGAATTGGTGATTGTGTCCAAAAATTATTGAAGGGGTAATATGCATGTGACTACTCATGCAGACAAAGCTTGACTGCATAAGATTTGTTTCCCTAGGAAATCTGGCACCTGTACTGCCAGAGATATCTGGACCCCTGTGGATTTTTTATTGTTCTATTCTTACTGTTCATTAGAGGAGGAGAGATAAGAGAGTTTCATCAGATGTAAAACAGCATTCCCAGAGGATATCAGCAATGACCAACGGACTAATTTCTGTCATCCTGCCCATTTCTGGGGTTGCTTTTCATCATGGTAGGTCTTTAAAAAGTGTGTTTAAAATACACTGCCCAGCTAGACTGGAAATGAGAGTTAGTAAATAGTTTAATTTTTGTCATATTTTCAAAGTACTTTGTCATGTCAACAGCCAATAGGCAGGATGCAAGTGAAATGTTGAGGCTCTGTTTGCCTTCACTTCTGTTTATATTTGCTATATCTGAAGACGCTCCTAGATTTTGTTACAATAATACTTTTCATTTAGAAATTCGGACCTCCTCTGATGTGAGCCCCACACATTTCCATTTCTAAGTGCAAAAAGTTGATCCCTATGTAATTATAAAGTGGTGCCAGGTTCTAACCACACTACCTTACCTACACTAGTCCTTTGGAAATGTTTTACTTGCAACAACTTTATATACCAAACATGTTTGTTTAATAAAAATGTTGTTATGATAACTATAAACAACATATTTTTTATATGACTAATGTTTTCATGAAGTTGCTTTCATTTTCACAGGTCACTGCTTCCTTTTCCAGCCTCACAAACAGTTTTCTCAATCATCTTGGGCACTGAGTTGGTGCCTCAGCACTTGGATCTGTGTTCTATGATCTTCTTTTCAGAGTGTTCTCTCATTTGTCCCTGTCCATGTGATGTTTTTCTGACACTATTTTTTCTTCTTGTGCCACTTTATCACTGTTTTTCTCCATGACGTGCTGTTAAAAGAGGTGAGATATCTGGAAAAAAATTAGATTTAGCATGAAAAAAAGAAGCAGCTGACCAAAAAACTACCTAGAAAGTAAGTAGTTTTTCTAATTTCTTATATATATGTGTGTGTGTGTGTGTGTGTGTGTGTGTGTTGGTATCTTAAAATCTACATTCATGATTTTATCTACAACATAGGGCTTATTTTGTAAATGAGCTGCAACACTCTATCAAATTGTAATTATTCATGAATAGTCTCTCTTTATTGTTAATGATATGCATCACACTAACAGAGTTTGATATGCTGATTATAAGAATAAAGTTCATCTAAGGTAACAGAGTTTATTCCTTTCTCAGGCATCCAGCCTGGATCTCAGCTGCAAAGTAAGTACCTCTCCACATCTCATTACCAAAATAGCAACCTTCTTAATCCTTTGCTGTGAAGAACAAAGGTTTGATTCAGGCTCTGGAGCAGAAATAGGATCCTATTAATGCACTGGCAACTACAGTGTTGTTATTTTTGTTAGAAAAGGGAGAAACAGGAATTTGCTGATATATTTTAGATTAAGGGCTGTTATTGTTTTGAGATTAATCGGATTGTGAGTTGGGCCTTTCCAATGGCAGTTGGAAATCTACAAAATATCTTGTAATTTAATATTCTGGATGAGTTCAGGAGCTACTTCCTGGAAATTCACTTCTATTCTTTGTATCTGTTCTGAAAGAATCACTCAGGGTATGAGTTAAATGGTGTATTGCTTACTGTGCAAGTTGTGGTACTAAGAGGAAAGTTCTGCCACTCTTGCCTGGAGTTCTGTTCTTCCTGGGCTCGGTCCACTTGCTGTCCAGTGGACGAGAGCTGAGACTCGGGGCACCGGTGAGGTACCTAGTGCTCAGCCTTTGTGGAGCACTGACTCAGAGAAGGTCTGTGCACTAGCCAAGCGTCCAGGCTTGAACATGCTACAACTGATGTATGAATTCACATTTTGAAGTATAAGAGCTCCGATGATGTTTTATGAAGTCTTTTCTTTCTTTTGAAAGATTTGCTGTCACATAGTGTTGGGCTGCAGTGGACTGGAATTTGGGATCCCTGTGGAGCAGGCTCTCTATGCCTCTGGCAGCTTGTCAGGATAAAGTTGAAATTAGGATTGCAGAGAAGAGCCAGAGGAATTCCACTTGGTGAATTAAATGTTATTGAGCTTGAGGACCTGGAAAAGGGTGAAGGAAGGATCTGGGTGAGCTCCCAAATTGGTATGAATGACTGGCATAGAAGGTATTGCTTAGAGCAAAAATAAATGCAGTGTAACTGATCCGTTGAGACCAGCAAACTGTTTCTGGAAATGACTGGTGCTTGATAATTCTTAGCGATAGGCAGATGCCATACTCCAAAATACGTGTGGTCCATTGTGCAATCCTGTGTGGGTGTGGATCTTTGCAGGTTATTGGCCTATGCCCTCTGGCACAAAATATGTTTGCATAAGTCTTAGCATGTAGAACTTTGGGTGTTTATCTTCATGTGTATGTGAAAGGTTCAGGGTTAAGCGAGGGAGAACTATCTCAGAAACTGAGGTCAGCAGAAGCATTCTGGATAACTCTTCCTAGGCCTAAGTACTGTCACAGAAAATGAAAACCAGTAAGATGGCATTTGCAGTGAACCTCAGTTCTCTGCTTCTCTTCCTCCTGGTTAGGACAAACCCCACGTTTGGCCTCCAGGAGACATGACAAAGATATGCTTCTTGATGGAGTATGTAGGATGAGACTTGTGGACTTCTATTTGTGAGTTGGAAGAGATTTCTGATCATAGTCTAAGGCAATTATGTTTTATTAATTGCTATTTTATTCCAATTGTATATGTCCCCAGAAGGATTTAAGTATCAAGCTTTGATAAAACAGGGATATTTCAAGTGCCAGTAGTATACTTAGGCCCCAGCCTGTTCTCTGTTATTCCACAGTAAAGCTGGGATAATTGTATTGACTTCTGAGTGGCAGCGGTAGAGCTAGAGTAGGACTGGACCTGAGAGGGGAAGCCGTGAGTGCGTGTGTGCGCCTTGGGCAGTCAAACAGCAGACTGAAGAAACATGCTCCCATTTCCCCTTGGTGGTTTCCACCTGTCCTCTTATCCCTGGCATACAAAACGACATTAATTAGGTTCAATTTATGAAGATAAGTGAGAGGCATTGTGTATTACCTTATAGTGCTGCACATAAACAATGTGCTACATGCAACAAACTGTACGTATGTATGTATGTACATATGATCACAGATGCTGAGTGACATTGTAGTTGTTAAGCCAGCAGTTGAGTAAAGAGAAAGTTCCTCTGGCAAAGTAGTCATAGGCTAGATGGCTTCTCAGACTGTGCAATAGAGGAAGACATGCTCCATGCAGGAGACCAGAATGTATTGCATGTGGACCACAAATGAGAGTATTACAAACCTCATGCTTTGATCATCACAGGTCTTTTAGTATTGACTGAGGCTGGAGGAAGGAAAGAGCTAAATAGGACAGTAAAGGAAGAAGGCAGTATTGCTACTTGCACCAAGCAGTAAGCACATATTTGCAGGTTTTTAACAGTTTTGGTGGTTTTTTTTAACATTCTTGCACATTTTTTGATTAGGGATCCTAGATGGCTTCCTCAGAGAATGTGAAGAATAAGTAGATGTAAAATGTTTTGAAAGAGTTTGCACACCTATACTTTCCCACCTCTTAGTATATTGTCACCATGAGAGACTGAATGAGTGATATTTTTATGCTGCTGCAGCAAGACCTGATGCCCAGGTTGGTAGGAAAGTATTATAAGAAAATGACTGAAATCAACAGATGCAGAAGAAAACACATTAAGGAAGGGATGGAAATCACCATGTCTTAACACCATTGCTGAATTGGATGGGCTGCTACATGCTCTGTCTAAAGCAAATTCGACATTATAATCTCAAATTTAAGTGAATACTAGAGTCTTAGTGGACTAGGTTATGCAAAAGTTGGATTATGTGTGGAGGCTGAAGTCATGATGGAAGAGTTTCTGTGCAAAGGAGAAGAAGGTGTTGACAGGTTCGTGTTGCCCAACTAGAAGTGTTGTATAAACCTTGAGAAATTACCCCTAAGATTTAAAAATATGAATAATAAATGAACTACAGATACTAGTATGGACAACAATGAATCTGGACAAAAATACTACTGAAAAAACCCAGTGTTTGATTACTAAAATTATTTGGTAAGTTTTATGGCCCGTTGGGGTCATCGAAGAGCAAAATTTGGTGAATTGTAGTTTAAATGTCAAATAGTTTTTTTTGTTTGTTTTGTTTTAGATCATATAATGTAACTGTGATGAAGTTCTGTTATGACAGGGAGAACTTTTTTCCTGAATGTCTGTGGACAGTGAAGGAGAAAACACAGAAGAAAGGAGAAAACTTGTTTGGAAGGGTAGGGGAAACTCTTTGCCTGTATGAATTTTCTCTATTTTACACTTAACTCCTTATTCAAGCTGAGATCAGAAGTGCTACAGATCTTCAAGCAGGTAGTTTGCACTTAATTTAGTGCATTAACCTAGGTATCCACTGGGTGGAGACGGCAGACAAACTTCCTATTAGGTGTTTTGCTATAAAATTGATGGGTGGAAAGTAGCCCAAAATCTAGAAAAGTAACTAAGAGACATGGTAGAAAAGCACAGGAGGCTGTGGTTGGAGGTGAAAGTGGACATGGTTCAGAAGCAAACCAGTTTTTAGTTCTTACTTGTGCTTTTTACTCTAGAAAGAGCAGAAAGTTTAATTCTATCAAAGCATCTGATGTTTATCTTGTGTCTAAGACTGATGCAGCTGTAGGAAATCTCATGTGTTGGCTGATTGCCATGACCTTAACCAGAGGGCTTTCAGACAGCAATGCTGAATTTAAATCTATCTATCTCATCCTCTCAGTAATACTTTGTGAGGTGCTAATTTTCCCTGGGGACCTGTCACAGAGTCTGGGAGATTAAATTAGTGAAAGGAGCTTGATAGAACATATGTTGGTTTCATATTATCATGAGGAGGCGAATGCTGAAGAAACATGTGCCTCTGAGCAGGAGAGCGCTCAGACTTCTTTGTGGAGCAGGACTCAGTGTGAAGTTGGGAAAGTGTCAACAAGGAAGAGTTTTGGTACACAAAGTAAGGAATAATCATATCGGTTGAGAAAGCAAAGGAAACTACCATGCTCTGATAGTCTCTTCAAACTAGTGAGAAAGGCAAGCCTTTACTGCACTGTGAGACTATTACACAAGATTCATCCTGCATTGCTGCTCCTAACTGCTTGAGTCACTGAAGGTATGTCTACTCAGGGTTTGGCAGGCAGATATGAACTCACTCTGTCTATGCTCCAAGCTGGCTCTGAATGAGAAGCTGTGTAGCCATCATTAATACGTGGCTGAGCCTGAACTAATAAGTCCTGCTGGGAAGCAAAATATATTAGCTTGGGATCAGCATTACAGGGCTGCAGTTACATGACTTTAGGGTTAGAGGTAGCTTCTATCTGGGCATCTTGGAGAACTTGCAGATGGAATTGCATCTGCTTGCAACTCTGCCATGGAAGCGTACCCTGATTATGTTAGGTGGGTTAGCCAGGCATGGTGATCTGGCAAAATGGTGCCCAAAAGCTGCTTATTCTTTAAAAAGAGTAAAATTGAGTAAAAATCCAGTGCCAAACTCCAGCTTTAACAAACAATCTGCTTTCAGAGGCTTTCTGTCAGGTCTGAGGCTTGGTGTATACTAATGTTAGAAGGAAAGACTTAAAACTGAATGTTTGAACAGAAATCCAACTGGTCAGGGGGAAGGGCTGTGCAGCCATGACAAACATGCACCTTGCAGTAGTATCTGCCTGAATTAAATGTCACTCTTATACGGTCCATTACACAAACCACTTGCTCCTTGTTTACAATGAGTGGAAAGTGCTAATGGCAGCTTGCTTATCTGGTGTGTCAGACTCCTAGGTTGCTTAGGTAGCTTTGAAGATGTTCTCTTTCAAATTACTTCATGCAATTCATTTCCATGCCTCTGATTTTCAGAAAAAAAACCTGTTTCTAAATAAAATGCATGGGTGTTTAACAATTATTTTGTCCTTAGCCTCAGGAGTCCCTTAGCTGCTACGTTCTTGAAACAAATTAAAACAATGCATTCTGTAGGTTATACAGCTATTCCTAACCATGGCAGTGGATCACTGCAGTCATTAGATTAATACCAACTATTATCATCCAGGATGCTCATCTGGTTTTACTGAGCTTTGTTAACAAAATGGAAATGTATGATTAAAGTCATCCTGTCTGTCTTTTTAAAGTTGTGCCTGTGAATGAGTCACTGTTTTACAAAGGGGTGTTGCCAGACGCTGATATTGAATACGGCTCCAGCCGTCAGACCTCTGGGTCCAGCACTGCATTCTTGGAGTCCAGACTGGAACACTGAAATTCCCATTGAAATCTGTGGGAATTCTGCATGGCCAAAGCCCAGCTACCTTTATGGCTGGCTGTGGCAGCTCGGATAGAGATGTAGCTCTGTGCAGTAGGCACGTAATAGCTTGGGGACTCAACATGAATTTCATGCATCTCTTCACTTAGTCACTTGAAACCCAAGACGGAATTGAGGATACCACATTCCACTTAAGCCTTGTTTGTTTGAGGTCAGTTGAGTGCCCTCTGCTGTCTCTGGACGTGACACCTTCTGCTCCACTGGCAAAGCTGCAGCTGTGGTTTCCGTGCTCACTGGGCACAAGAACTATTTGCACAGAGCGAGCCCCAGTGTGTCAGTCGGTTTGCCTGCCTTGCCTGCTGCAGTGGCCCTGGCTGGCCGCACGAAGGGTGGAATGTGCTTCAACCTTTTTGGCAGATATATAGCTGTTTGCATGCCTCAAAGTAAACAGCTCCCAAAGATCTTTGGGTGGAGTTGCTCGCAGAAAGCTGTGTCTTATGGGCAAGGTTGACCCAATAGTTAATTTAGCTTGTTTGCTTCACATACGAGATAGGGTTTGAATAGTTCTGGCCTTGGGGAATTTCACATCTGGATTCAAACTCTTTATGGCTACTGTCCCCTAATCTGTGCCATGGGCTGTTCCCAAGTCCTAGTTCTGTACTTTTCCAAGCTTTGTGTTTCATGTCGTCCCCTCAGGGGCATTTGTAAAAGTGGGAGGGCCAGATTGGTAGTTGTAAGAAAGAGAAGTATCATCACTGACGTCAATGCAGCTCTGCCACTTCACATTTGCAAGGGATCAGGCCTGTCTACCAGAGTCACAGTCTGCTGGGGAGGAGGAGAGGCAGCCTGAGAAGTGCTGGGCTTGCACTTCGCCAAGTGACAAACAGAGAGTCAGAGTGCAGTAGCCAGACATGTTATAAAACAGGCTGTTGGAGAGACAGCTCTGTGTGGAGGCTTGAGTCTTGATTTACTCCTGGTCATTGTCCTGATATTCCATGGCTTTAAGACAATTTAAAAAAAAAACTTAATATACAGACTTCTGTGAGGGTAATTGGCTGAGACCCCTTGTGTGGTTTCTGGGTGGTCTCATGTGGCATAGGAGGCCAGTTGTGGGCAAAGCTGCTTTTGTGCAGTTGGGCAAGGCTGTAGTGGAAGAAAACCCAAGGCTGGTTGCTCTGTGTTACCAAATGTATGGCTACACAGAGGTTTGGAGTAATGTAAAGCTTCCAAATCCTTTACTCATCGTAGGATACTTTAAATATTTTTGAAAGCATGAGTTTAAGGGAATATATCTGATTGGAAAGGGAGACAGACTGAAAGCTCTGTGTGAAGCAGAAGAGATCCAGGGTTTTCTCGGGTGCAAAGAGGAGTAGAGGAGGGGGAAAAGGCCACTTGGTAATAACACATTCTTTAAGAGACCCGCTAGTGCTGTTCCCAGAACTCTGCCTGTTTGGTGCATTTCTTCTCCTGTGCTTTTGCTAATCTGAACAGTTTCTCCAGAAATCAGCAATTGGGAATACATAAGAAGTAATTTTCTTTGCCAGGTAAATGGGAACAATAGTGGAGTGGGAAAGAATGAATCACTGCCATTAACAAGAAAACTAGGGTTGCTCTCATCATCGACACAATGCAGTGTCTATTCTCAAATGTCATGGCTAATAACTCACCATTTACAAATTAGATTTAACCCCCTCCCACACAAACCCACATAGTCCTTGCTAGCCTTCAAGCTTAGGTCATAGCTGCCTTTCTCTGAAGGCCACCAATAAAACTTTCAAAATATATCTCCTCCAGACAGTCTGGCTGCTTTCAAGATCGAATACTCCTCCCCTTTTCCCTTTGGATTTTGTTTTAGTTACAGCTACATCACTGAGAAATGTGGAAATGTCTTTGAAAGCCCATCTAAGGCCCTAATTATCCTTAATGTAAGAGGACCATTATCATCTACAGATGAAATGAATAATATAACAAGTAAGAAAGAGTCCAAAGTTTTGGTTACCTTAATAAATTCCTAAACGTGAAGAAACTCACAGATCTTTATCCAATGCAACCAGAAATTATTACTGCAGGTGGGAGTATCAAAAGCTTGAGTGTTTCAGCTGGCATCTTACAACATCTTCTGTTGAGACGGTGTTTTTCATCCAGTGTACTGACGGACTATAACTGTAGCTGCCCAGAAAAGATGTAACAAGGATGCCAGTTCCCTAGATAACCATCATGTAGGTGTAGAACATGAGATACTGCTAATTTCAGATGCTCATCAGGATATTAATATCCTCCTCACTTTGAAAGTAATGGGCTTGTTTGAATTCCTGGTCCTGAAATGCAGGAAACATTCAGAATATATTTTTCAACCTGTATGGCTTTTAAAGTGAAGTTGAAACAGGTAACTCGAAAAAAGTATGCAGAAACAAATTTGGGACTGATCACTTAGTAAAGTCCATCTAACAGATTCTGCTTGCCCAATCCAACACAAGCAGTTTTTTATTAATTAATAAATTATTCTCTCTTTCTCTGCAGATTGAGAATTCTTCAAAGTGGTTTACATGCAGTTCTTAGCACAGCTGCTTGCTGGGGGTGTGTGCTCTGTGTGGGGGATCTATCAGCAGCCTGGCTACCTCTCTGTGATCTTGGGTAAGGCCTGGATAAAAATCAAAGGCCAGATTGTTCTGTTTTACCAAATGCGTTGCCTGGGGCCTGTTAATTAATTGAATGTCTAGGAATGTCATACATCTCTTGAAAAAAAAGCGTCACTTGAAAATTGCTATTGTTTTAACTGAATGTTGTCATTTTCACATAGTGGCCGATATCTCAGCCTACCAGTCTTTTTGAAAGAGCAAACTGGAACATGGGAAAACAGGCCACTCATAGGGGAACGCTGTCTGGTTTTAAGTTATTTTTTAACGTAGGTCTCACAGAGCCATAAATGCTCCCACATGTTGACTGGGGGCCTTACCCTGAAATCCAAACTTGTGTTTCATTCTTATGAGTTATTCTATCGTAAGTCAGTGCTGGAGGCCGATTGTAAACAGGGGTTGCAGAATTGGCCTGATTTTGACCAAGCAATACAGCATAACTCTGGGAACATTTGCTGGAGATATGGCACTTACTAACACGAGCAGACCAGCTGAAACTCCGAGGTTGTGCATGGCGGTAGGCATGCAGGATTGTCTACCAGTAAGTGTTTGCAGGGTTGGGTGGTAGGTGGTCCTACTTTATTTGCTGTTTTAACAGAAGTCTGGTACTTGTTATGGAGTGAGTTAGTTCCTCTGGGAAAGGTGGGTGTAACTTGTCAGGACATGAAGGATAACTAACCTCAGACATTTGGGAAGTTGTGTGTGTGTGTTTGTGTTTTGATGCATATGATTTTGTTATGTAAAATAGTGAAGCTCACCCCCTTCTCTGCCTGATCATGCCCTCTTGTGGGTTTCTGCACAGTTCTTTTGAAGGAGAAGGGTAGCTCATATGATGAGGTGAGAAAGAAGATGAATGGAAATAGAAACCAGGAGGAATCAGATCTTCAGCTGAATAGTTATAAGGGCTTCTAGCATTCAAAATTTTTTTGTCCTGTGTCACCAAGCCTATAGGGGGAAAATTAACATTATCTAGAGGTTACATCTTGATTTTTATAGCATAATTTGGCCGCAATTTAGTTCTGCATGATGAGAGACATCTTGTATGGTATCCCACTGTAAGCAAAGGTGTGTGCCATGGGTATAACTTCAAATGTTTCTTATGTTGAAAACTCCTTCAAAACTGGATCATTCAGTGCTAGATTTTCTGGGAACCCAGCAAAGATGGAGGTGGAAAAAAGCAATGGAGGATGAGAAGGAATATCTTTTTATCTGTCAAATACAGTTGTAGTATCTCTGCAACACTGTACTTTAAGTACAGTGTGCTGGTCTTGGCTTTTATGAGAGTTCTGGAAGAGTTTTGTGCACTGCACAGTCTGATTGACAAAGAGGTTTTTTGTCCTCGCATGACCTTCTTTTAATTTAAAAAAAATTTCAATAAAAGTTCAGCCACACAGCAAGGGATGAATTTAAAGACTGCACACCATGTGACAATGGTAAAACTTTCATAATAGCCGTCATATTTGTTGGTTTAAAAATCAACTTCATTGTCATAGTTAATAGTTTGCAGCTGCTCTAGAACAGAGGCAAATTGCTATGTATGTGTCAGTCTTAAACGCAAGTAAGATCCACTGACTAGGATGACTTGGTTAGTTTTTCCTATCTATTGGTAGTATTGCTGATCATCATCGCTATGCGATGAGAGGGATTCATTGCCACATTTCAGCACTGCTGAGCTGACTATGTGATCTTGCAAGTAAAATAAACTTGTTTTCAATGGCTTGCCAAAGTATACTCCATGGCATCCTGTTAAAAAGGCTTCCAGGGTCGTGTATAAGTAGGTACAGTCCCACTGTAAATCCATGGGATATTCTCAGCATTGATTTAACTGATGAAGGTAAGTTACATGAAAAGTGTTTAAAGAAACAGTTACAACTTATCAACTAATGTGAAGCTCAGGAGTAATAGAAGCCTTGTTAGAAGATCACCAGGTAAATTTTCTGCCAACTTATAACTTATGAAAAGCATTTTTAATTTCCACCAAGTTCATATCAGATGGAATGGGAAGCAGATGGAACAATCCCTCTCCATCATGCTGGTGATGTGCAGAAGGTGTGTAAAGTCAGAATGGTCCAGTGGCCAAAGCATAGTAGCAGGCTGAGGGCAAGCAGAGGAGTGTATGAAGTGCTTGCTGGTTATTCTGGACTGGGGGCCTTCCAACAAAGTCTCCCTAAGGTATTGGAGATTGTGGCAGCCACAGGGAATCATGTCTAAAGGGGTGTGTTGTGCCTTCAGGCTGAGCAAATACAGTGTTATTTAAATTTAGGGAGATTCTGCTTTGCTTTTCCTCCTCTCTACTGTATCTGCTATTAAACTGTGGACCTAAACCTGCAGACTAAAATGTGAGCAGTATCCCTTTTGAGCTATCTCAGGAGGACTGTGGTTATTTAAAGCAGAGCATCCCTTGGTGTTTTAAGCATAGAATCATAGAATGAATCATAGAATGGTTTGGGTCGGAAGGGAATTTAAGGATCATCTATTTCCTAGGTTGCACGCTGCTGTGGGCAGGGACACTTTCCACCAGACCAGGTTGCTCAAAACTGCACTTGTCTTGAACAATTCCAGGGATGGGTCAGCCACAGCTTCTCTGGGCAACCTGTTCCAGTGTCTCACCACCCTCACAGTAAAGAATTTCTTCCTAATATCTAATCTAAATTTCCCCTCTTTCAGTTTAAAACCCTTACCCCTCATCCTATCACTACACTCCCTGATAAAGAGTCCCTCCCCATCTCTCCTGTAGGCCCCTTTCAGGTACTGGAAGGCTGCTATAAGGTCTCCCTGGAGCCTTCTCTTCTCCAGGCTGAACAACCCCAGCTCTCTCAGCCTGTCTTCAGAGGAGATGTGCTCCAGCCCTCTGATCATTTTCATGGCCCTCCTCTGGACCCTCCAACAGGTCCATGTACTTCTTATATTGGGGGCCCCAGAGCTGGACACAGTACTCCAGGTGGGGTCTCACCAGAGGGGAGTAGAAGGGCAGAATCACCTCCCTTGACCTGCTGGCCACGCTTCTTATTATGCAACTTCTTTTGATGCATCTGTCTCTGAAGAAATCGGGGAGGGCAGGTCAGGCTGTCCAGGATGCTGAGTTCTCATGGCTGAAACTCAGTTTTTCTTTCAAAAAAACAAGGAGAAGAGGAACAAGAATGTTTAATCACTGAGCTTACAAGAAGACAGTGCTTTTAATGCTGGAGTCAGAGGCTAAGAGCCCAAAGGGTGGGAAAAATGCCCCAAGGAAGAGATAGCCCACACAGTCCTGTACTGGATTGTCAGTGCTACTTCACTTATTTGGATGAGGTTTTTGATGTGTTTCTTGAGACAGAACCTGACCCTCAGGTCTCATTTACAATTCAGAGAACTTCAGTTTGGCATTTCTGTGCACATTGTGTAATTGCAATAATTTCAACTCTTGTTATCCCTTCAAGCTTGGTTAATTTGTCAATGTGCTAGTTTGTTTTATTCTCATAGAGACCATGACTAGCACTGAAGTCTAAAGTAAATCCATGGGATCTCTGGTTAATATGTGCTTTCTTTTCCCCCTGGCCTTCTGTCTTTCCTGGTTTGTGGAGATTGCTTTGTTTTACAAATGAATGGAAGTGTATACCATAAGACGAGTGGAACCTCACCAAAACAGCCTGTTCAGCTTGTGGTGGTCTGTATTTCATCTTCCTTCTCAGGTTGCCTTCCTCCTCTCCTGTAAATATTGACAGGACTTTTCAGGGCAGGCAAGAAGTGTCTGTTGAATGTAAATTTTGATTTTTCTCGTTTTAGCATTACACGGGACATGATATAATCTATGATATTTTGGAACTCCAGGAGAAAATCAGGATGTTCCACCAGAAAAGGTCTCTTGGAATTGCTGAAAGAAGACTGTAGCAGTCCTGGTTCTTGCACTTCCTTTTCTTAAGGTATTTTTACTCCTGTCTAATATCTGAAGAGGAGTCTGATTTTCATTTCACATTGTCCCATCCCTGTGGCATTTTTGATGTTGGCCAGAAATGAGAAGCCTTGAGCTGGAAAGGTGTCCTCAAAACAATGACTAGATATACTTGGAAGAAAGGTTTATTATTTGGCTTGCTGCTGCTGAGAGCTGCTAATTACCAAGCAATTATAACTAGACATAATTTTTCCCTGTCTAAAGCTGCCTCTTGGGTTTAATATGGGACTGAAAACAAAAGGCAGAAATTTATTGAGGAGTTCAAAAAAGGCCAAGAGATGTATAATTATTTCCTCAGGGCATCCTTTGCTACCTTGGACTTCATGGCCAGGAGTTTGGCTATCGTTGCCTCCTTAGAAAGCATTCTTGGCTCCAGTCTGATCCATCTTTTCTCTCCTGGCTTCTCAAATAATCAAATCATAAAAGTACTTTGGGAAATACATTTTGCATCTGTAACTCCTGTGATCTTTGGATGCTTCAGGAGTCAAAACTCCACATGGAATTGCCACAGCTGAGGGCTGTGTGTTTGACTCAAAAATCTTTTGCACACAAATTAGAGGGCAACCAGTGCAAAACAATGTGGTTATAATGCATTAACTAAGCAGGAAGCGTGGAGATCAGTCTCTGCTGTGTCAGGAAACAATTTGTCTGTGGAAATGGCATGGCAAAGTGCTTAGGAAGACAATGCTGCAAGCGATGTTCAGTAGGCTGGCTGCTCAAGAAGGTCCTACAGGGGCACTGTCAGTGAATCAATAGGCCTGATTTATCACTGTATTATATTAATTCTACTCCAGGGTGACTCCATTCAAGTCAGTGAATTTATCCTAGGGTAAAACTGGGGAAAAACAGTGTCTTATCCCTCTTGCTTTCCGCATGAATTGCTTCCACAGAGCCACATTGATACTTTCAGGTCTGTCCTCTTCAGGGCCCAGCTGTGACAAGGTGGGAGCTGGAAGCCTCTTGGCATTGCTTAGAGGAGTTGGGGTATAATCCTGGTACTGGCAGAAATTTCTGAGCCCCAGGTTTTCCAACTACTCCTTAAAAATAGTTTCCAATAAAGATGCATGAATCTTACATTTTGGTTCTTGAGAAGTAAGGTAACTTTGAAAATATGACTTATTTTTGTGAGGGAACACCAGAGGCTGTCACACCACTAAACAGAGAATAAACAGGGAAGAAAGCCTGCATGGGAGTGCCATGAAAGTGGGTAAAAATGGGATAAAAAAAAAAAGGAATAAACTCTTGCCTCCAAAGAGTTTTGCATTTGCCTGTAACAACATGCAGGTGCTTTGCCAGCATGAAGAATAGGATTGAGAACTGGAAATCTGTGTCTCCATGTTCATCTTTCAGCAGGCTTCCAAGCATACACATTTTCATTCAAAAGTCACTACCAAGCTGTTTATGATATATCTGTGCCAACTGCACTGTTCTATGTAGGCATCTAAGCCAAATCATTGTGACCTGATGTGACTCGGTTTTTTAAAAGGGTGCGCCGTCAGAATTCTCATTTTCTTCAGTTCAAAGTGAAACACTGGGAAAGCATTGGAATGGATCTGAAAACAGTGCAGCATTCTTATGCAGAGGCAAGAGTGCCATTCAGGCAAACACTAGAAGAAAATCTGTCTTGGGTGTGTTTTTCAAAACGAGTCTCAAATGTTTGTTGGAAAAATATCAGGAATCTTAGACTTAAGTGAACTAATTCACAAGCTCTGATTTTGCATATATCTGTGGTATTGGGAAGTGAAATAATAGATTCTAAACGTTCTGTTCCTGAAATTTTAGTTCATTTTTTTTTATCTGCACGAACATTTATTGAAGAGCTTATGTAAAGTTTGGGCTTTTCTCTGTTTTATTTTTTTTTTCTCCATCTTTCTCTTCCTCCTTCTTCATATTTTTCTCAACATGAGTCTTATGCCTCCATGTGAATTTAAAACCTGTTAGAGATATGTAGAACAATTAAGTGAAAAAGATCCATGTTTTGGTCAAATATACTACTGTTTTTCTTGGATTATAGAATATCCCTTATGTATATATTCAGTTCTTTAGATAGGTGGTTATGCATTTTATTCTTGTTTCCTCAAATACCACTGAAGAAATCAGCAGTAAAATTTTCTAAAGTTCTTCAAACTGAGGTCAAATGCTTTCAGGCTCATAAATCTTTTTGGTCAGTGTAAGATGATTTGATACTTAGTTGAAATTTGTGACCATTTTTCTCTTCAGTACCTCTGCCTGAGTTTAGCTTCATCTGAGACTGAACCGAACATTTTAGCTTTGTCAGAATTTATAATCAGCAGCTGGGTTTATGTGTGATACCATCTACCAGTGGTGCTGGGTTGATTAGTTTTTCAGAGGTTCCAACTACAAAAGAAATAAATAAAAATGGCTGGGCTTTTTTTCCCATGCCAGCCTAAGAGTTTTTTTTTTTTTTTTTTTTTTTTAATTTTTATTTAAATACAGTAGTTGATGAGAGACTTCCTTCTGATGAAGTTAGATTCAACAGCATAATTGATGAAATAAGAAGGAGATTACCCGAAATGACCTTTCAGCCTGAATCTTTATTTGAATGGGAAAAAGATTTTTTTGAATGTACTTCCAGATAGTATGAGAGTTTGTGGAGTCTTCAGCTTTGGTGGTATTCAAAACCTGCCAGGACATGGCCCTGAGCAACCTCTTGGGTTGTTGGGTGAAAGGAGTCTTCGTGAAAAAGAGTTATTGGCATGCTGGCAAATTCAGCTTGAAATTAAGAAAGCTTTTCCAATGAGACAAATGGCTTCTTGGTTTTTTTTTTTTTTTTTTTTTAATTTTTATTTAAATACAGTAGTTGATGAGAGACTTCCTTCTGATGAAGTTAGATTCAACAGCATAATTGATGAAATAAGAAGGAGATTACCCGAAATGACCTTTCAGCCTGAATCTTTATTTGAATGGGAAAAAGATTTTTTTGAATGTACTTCCAGATAGTATCTACATTTCTTAGAAACTTGCAGGGCTTTTTGTGGGAAACCCCCAAACTATTTTTGTGTGGCTTTGGCCAAAATTATTTGGTTTTCTCTTAGCAAGTTTCAAAAAGGTTGCATAGTTGGCTTTTCTGAACGAAAGGCAATACTTTCCATAAAGAAAAAATCCCCATTTTCTTTTTAGTTTTTTTTTTTTTTTTTTTTTCACTTTTCTGACAAGCAAAGAGTACAAAAGTACCTGGAAGTACAGCTGTTGTATCATGAAATTTCACAGTAAAAATAAGATTTGCAGTCTTTGAGTTTTCTCCTGCTGCAGCACCAGTCAGTGCCAATATATTAGTGTTTCTGCCCCTGCACCATAGAAAATACCATTATGGCTTGTTTCCAGTAATACTGGTCACTGAGGAATAGAGGCTATGGTTGCCTAAACAATCTGTACTATTGCCAAAAGGGGTCTGCTGCTCTTTTCGTACCCCTCATTTGTGATTGCTCGTGTGGTCTTGTTGGTGCAAAAGGAGGCAGAGGAGGAAACTTTGCCAACTGAAAACTAATAATGAGAAAAAAATGAAAGTTAATATGGGCATGGGGAAATGGCATGAACAGGTATCAGAGAACATGTATTTCGGTTGAAGTGTGAATTTATATTGCTTTGAAATCGCCATGAAGTGGTGTTATGTGCTTGAGATTATTCAGCCTTGGTGCCACAGTGAATTACAGATATTCAGTTGTATGGGGCAGTTCTGTTTGAAAGCACGGCTTGTGCTATATATACTGGATAGTGTATTATATGGGAAGTTTCAGCATAAAATGATAACCCTAAGCATGAATCTTATTTTTGCATGAGTGAAAGAGGTTGTGAAGTTGAGGGTACAGATGTGTATCTTCCACTTAAATTTCTGCCTTGTAATGTCCTTCAGTTCCTTTAGAAGCTGGACTTTTTTTTGGTAGTCTATGTTTCCCCTTCTAGAGAGAGAGAGGGGATGCTCAGGTGTTTTTTTTTTCTATTCTTGTCTTGGTAGATTGTGGGATACTTTTGCAGAGCCTGAAACTGCTTTGCAGAAAGTTACAGTACAATATTGCTGCTCTTTTGCCTACTCCTTATTTTAAACCAAGGGATTGAATCCCCTGACTTCCCTAAATCAGGGCTGGAGCCTTCAGTTATGACTGAAACGAAGATGAAGGCTTAAATGCAGGGATTAGAGAGTTAAGCTGTGGGTTTAGAAAATACCCATTTTGCCATCAGATAATTTCGTGATATTTCTGTAAAGAAGGCTCTTCAACAAAAACTGGAAGGAATTCAGCAGTGAGGAATTCCAGCAGTGAGAATTTGAGATGTTTGGGAAATCAGGAGCAAACTGAAACTGAGGTCTTAGAAATGGTGGTATTTTTTTTTCTGGTGCCAAAAAGCAAGCCAAGTTATTTTGTCCTGAATAATCTGTAGATTTAATCTCTCTTGAAGTGCCCAAGGGGTTCTCTGACAGAGTTTTGGAATCTGTGGTTCTACTTGGTGCTATGTTTTACAGCTTCGTAACAAAAACTCTGAAGCTGATTTCTGCAATGGATAAAGTGGAGTTCAGTATATACTTGATCTCTTTTAATAAGTAGAAACCTTAACCATTCTGTAAACAAAGACTCAGCCCAGTGTGACTGTACCTAAAAAAAGTATAAATTTCTTGGATTGTGAAAGTAGTGTATCTTGTATCTTCTTCACTTATTAAAACATAAGGCCTTAATTTCAGAGCTAAGAATAAGAAAAATGACAAAGAGTAAGCTTGGATTGGAAACTGTGCAGCTTGTGCTGAACTCCAGTGAAAATAGTTATGGTTGAGTCATTTTGATGAAAGCATGTACAGCAAATGATCTAGAATTCAATAAATATGTGTATTTAAACATATGGAGGCAATGATTACCTGAGGAATACTGAAGAACAATATTTTAAGCTGTAAAACTTTTTTCATTTACCATGAAATTGTATACTATTGTATAGATTTCCTTCCTGTTTCCCACAGTCTGAGAAGTGTTGAGGCCAGAAACAGCTTATTCTCTAACTTCCCATTGGAGACTGAACATGGCATGTCTTTCTTCCATATCCAGCCATTCTCTAGCACATTTGCCAATAGTGGACGTTGACCTTCTCCTTCCTGCTGTGGGCAGACATCATTCCGTTCAGGAAATATCAGGGAGATGACGCAGAGCCGCCTTAGCTCAGCATCAGTGACCATACAAGATATAGCCTTGAAAATCTTACTGTGCTGTAAAGTCAGGATCTCTGAATATTTCCATTGCATGCAGTTTTTGGTGTGGTTAGCAAGGCTAGTGACAATTTAATCTTTGCACTATCCTTCTCTTTTATCTATACATGGGACTAACAGTAGGATAAGCTAGTATATATAGCAGATATTTTGAATTTTCAATGTCTCTGAGGTATTTAAGTAAACAAAGGTAGGGCTAAATTTCGTATAGAGAGGTAATTCATTTTAGTAGAATGAATGATAGAACTGGAAAGGAACATTAACTCTCACATGACAAAAGCTTGTCACTTTTTTCCAACTTTTACATTAGTTTTCTTTTCTACTATTGTGACTTATTAAGTTTAAAGGCAGAACACAAAGTAATTTAACTGTCTGCATTGTGTGGATGTTGCAATATAAGGCCATCCTGAGGTATATGCTCTTGTGAAATCTGATACTGTGTTCCACTTTGTGCATCTATCATAAAAAGGATTTGTAATAAACAGCAAGAGTTTTGGAACTGCGGTATTTTGCTAGGAATATATATACTTGAATGTGTATTCAGGTGAGGATGAAACATGAAAGGTGTGACAGCTGTATTAGGAACCCTTATTTTTGGAACCACCTGAAGTTTTGTGTTTGAGCCTACCACTGCCATATGTCATCACAGAAATCTTGGTTCAGTGAAGTGTTAAGTCCACTGCTATTCAGGAAGCTCTTTGGATTTTGTTTTCTCTATTTTTAATGAATCTTGACTTTGGATAGGATCCCTCTTGCCTAGGTAATTTTACAAGTATGTCTGTAGAATGCTGAGAAGCTCATCAGCTTTATGGACAAGACCTTAAGAGTTAGCACCAGTCATTAGACAGGAGATTATTCTGATATATTTTAGTAAATTTTGCCTGCCATAAGACTACAGTAAATAAATAAAAAAGTGCAGAAGCCCACGGACTAAGGAAAGGCTGAATCTTGGTGTTGGTGAATGGCAATATAATATAAAACAAGATGAAAAATGTCTAATTTCTGCTTGGCTGAGCATCAATACAGTCTTGCAGCACATGAGGAATGCCATCTCTTAGCCATCATTTTAGGAGCTATGTGACTTGCTGATATATCTATGTAGGGGACATCCTCAAAGGATTTGATAGGACACATCCATGGCTATCTGGACTTGCCAGAGCTGTGTGGAACAACCAGAGCATCTTGGAAGGGCAGCTCTTCATCTGCAGTAAGGTAACTCTGGCTTGTGAAAAAGCTCAGCAATGCTGAACTCCTGTGCTGCAGGTGGCATTTTAAATGCTGTGATATTTGTGTGCCAAAATGCTTAAAAACGTTTCTGTAGGTTTAACCCAGGAATCTGGGTTTGCCAGTTACTGTAACAGATGAGGTCTTTCAGCAGTTCTCTTTACAGTGGCTAAGCCAGAAACTAATGCCTTCAGAAAATGAATATAAAAGCATTCTTATTCCTTCTGTTATATAAAAGACAGTGTGTCTTATATCCTATCTATTAAAAAAAATCTCTGAGAAAAACACAGCTGTTCAATATCTTAAAGTAGAAAACAAATGTCTTCCTCATAGTTTCTGATCTATTGCCTTAGTATTCAGCCTTATTACATAATAGCCTATATTCATTTACCACAAAGCTGGGTTGCATGGTGTGATTGAAGATGTAGTTTAATGCATAGGAAGTATCTGTTCTATTGGCTACTTCTAGCCTTTTTGACAGACATTTGTGTGGTGTAGAATGCACAGCATAATTTCTGGCAGGTCTTCCAGTAGTAAAACTTAACATCAAATTCATAACTTTATTAACACTTTCATTCCTGTATGACCTGATCCTGATAGTTCCAGATGGGGTTCAAGTTGGATTGCAAGGTGATGCATAGGTTATGGGATGTATAAGCAACCAAATATGCACATGCAATATGATATTTAATATATCTGACCTGGAATATATGTGTGAATGTCACATATAGGGAGAGTCACACTTTGTAAAACATAGAAAGAAGTTAGTCTCAGTTCTTTTCATCTATGTATCTACTTGAACTTAGTCACTGAATTTTCATATGTATTTAAATAAACAAATAAGACCTTAGACCAGCCTTCCAGTACCTAAAGGAGCCTACAGGAGTGATGGGCAGGGACAATGAGGGGGCGATGAGGGAGTGGAGTGATAGGGTGAGGGGTAATGGTTTTAAACTGAAAGAGGGGAGATTTAGATTAGATAATAGGAAGAAACTCTGAGTGTGGTGAGACACTGGCAAGAGGTTGCCCAGAGAAGATGCCCCATGCCTTGAAGTATTCAAGGTCAGGTCGGATGGGGCTTTGAGCAACCTGATCTAGTGAGATGTGTCCCTGCCCCTGCAGGGGGGATGGAACTCGATGATCTTTATGGTCCCTTCCAACTCTAACCATTCTATGATTCTAAAATTGTAAGACTTTATTTGTACTTGATAGAAAGTTCCAGCCTCTTCTTTTCAGTTAAAACTTTGCCATTAGGTCTATATGAATAATGAATTTTGCACTTACTGAACTAAAAAATTTAAAAAGTATTTCAGATTGACTCAGAGTGAAAGATTTTTATTTATCCCACTGTAATGAAAAATCCATATGTAATGCAACTAAAACATTATTTCTGCTTAAATTAAACATTTTATGCAGCAAAATGCTTAATTTCATATAATTGGTTTTTTTTAATCCTCTCTTTAACATCGAGTTATTAAATTCAGATAAATTTTAAAAGAAAATAATTCTTTGGAAAAGAAAAACCAATCCATTTTGTTGAAGAAATATTCAGAGAAAACATTTAAATACTTTCAAGGCTTATTTGTCCCTTTTTGCTATCACCCCAGCTACATTTTCAAGCTAATAATATAGTGAAAGTTTTTGTAGGTTGGTTTACAGATGATTCCTTTAACAATCTCAGTCGTTTTCTGATGGCTGCTTATTATCGTGTGATGTCTGTTGCAAGGTTTTCAGAGAATTGTGGTGCATACATT
Organism: Calidris pugnax; assembly: GCF_001431845.1. Classification (NCBI taxonomy): domain Eukaryota; kingdom Metazoa; phylum Chordata; class Aves; order Charadriiformes; family Scolopacidae; genus Calidris; species Calidris pugnax. Next base: position 7,467,708 of record NW_015091083.1, on the reverse strand, counting down.
TTATGCACCTGAAAAATAAATATGGATAAATACACGTGAATGCCCTTCCTTACTTTACTTATCCATAGTTGATGTAGGCAGTTGGTTAGGGTTGTCTTAATCTTGAAAATCTCTGGTATCCACTGGATAAATGAACCTTTAGGCTTGGTTTTCGGGGCTTGGAAGGGAATCAGACCAACACTGTGTTATCTTGTTCTCTGTCTCCACCACATTTCAGGTCTCCATTTATATTAGGTGACTTTGGGAAGCACAAAGTGCTTAAGAGTATTAGAGAAGGCAGAAGAAGAGGAATGTGAAGCATGAATTGAGTAAGAGAGGTTGGCTGAGGAGAGATATTTGGAGCTGCTTGTGTTTGTGGACAACTGCCTCGCAGATTTCATTTGAACCTGTGTAGCCCAGAATGTAGGGCCCATTTGAATGGGACTTAATTTCAGTGCAAATGTTTTACCCAGCTGTTAAGGTAACAATTCAAGAGTCAGTGGTAAAATAAATTTTTATTTTTACTTCTAATTAAAATTGACAAGCACACTTAAAACTGCAGATGGGCTCAAGCGGAAAAGTGGTTTGTGTGAAGCCTTTCCAAGTTCAGGCAGGTTGAGCTCCAAACCTTCTCCTACTGTTCTGGCTTTTGGTTGCTTTTAAATTCCTCTTTGGTACTTTAGTATGTCTTTTGGAAATCTAAGATGGTAGGAGCAGCTGGTCACAAGGGATTTCCATTTGTTTGGGTGGATATTTCATGAGAACTCACTCCTTCCACAACTTGAGCCCTGACTCCTAAGCCAAACCCAATGGCTATAGATGCTTAAAGACTTTCTTCTTAGCCCACACCTTCAGCTAGGATAAGTTCGATTCTATTAAATTTTCCAGTATCCAACCAAAATCTATCTCTTTTCAAACACTTTGCTGGAATCATTTCATAGCGAGCCTGCTGTGCTCTTGTCTGCAGTGTAGACCAGTGAAGACCATCTCAACAGATGCTCCTTCTATTTTTGGATACATTAGAAAGATTATTATTTTTATATACCTATAATGCCATTCAAAATGCAACTTTTCGTGCTGTAGGACTGGCAGCCTTCTGAGTGCTGCCTTTCTTATTGAACAGTATTGGAGCAGTAAATAAAATCTGGTCCAGTAGCCAGAAAGACACTAACATATGGAGTGACCCACACACAAGCTTGTTTTGATCTCAGTATTCCTCATTTGACAAGTGTTTACCTAGAGAGTGTGTAGCCAAAACACACATTGTCATTTTCTGCAACCCCAAGTATTTGATGTGTAAAAATTCCTGTGAAAATAGGTAAACAAAATCTGAATTTTCCAGATGGACAGCTGTACTCCAAGCAATCTACCCATGATTCCAATTTGAAAATGCTTTAAATCACTTGTTACAATACAAGCCCGTCTCAAAATATTAGGAATTCTATCACAGCATACTTGCTGTAATAATGAAAACAAGCTTGGTGTCTAGTCAGATAGGTTTTGTATTTTGATGGTTCTGATTTTATTTAGTCCTCCACATTGTCTTACATGCCCTGCCAGATGAAAACAGTACAAAACATTTCCTGATGAGCCCAACACAGGCAGATAGAGCAAAACTGTCCTTGGCAGTGGTGTCTGATGAATTCATGTTCTGATGAAATGGGGAAGAATGCTGTTGAGTCCATTTCCTGTGACTTATCTTCTAAACTTCTTACACTTTTCTATGAGTACATTGCAAAGCAGCCTGAATTCCCAAAGCTTGATTTTTCAGGGTAAGTTGTGTGTGCCCTTTAGCTGTCTTTGTGATTTTTTGTACCTCAAAATGCAGTCTGAAGTTAAGTATGATAGTTGTAGCTTTGTATGTGGTTTGAGAGATGTGGTTTACAGATATGTAAAGTGTCCGGAGTGGACATGAAAAGTCTGCATATCTGGAAGTGGAAACCGTACTCAATTTATGCATCTTTTTTGCTTCCTCCTTCATTCCTCTCCAGCTGTGTATCTCATATGTGCCTACTTAGTATAAATGCAGAAATACACATGTAACGTGCAAGTTCCATATTAACTCTTTCCAAATGAGTTCATAAGCTTTATAACTCCCCTCATTACCTGGAATGGTTAAGCTATTTTTTGTGTAGGCTTGAGAGGAAGTTTATATCAAGATGACAGTTTGGATTTAACTGAGGTCAGAAGGACATGGAGGCAAGCATTGGAATTCTGACATGTCCTATAATTTCATTAGCTCATTTAACTTTGTATATTACTGATGAAAATATTGTTATTTCTCTATAAACTTGAGCCCGAGTTTTCTTATGAGTATGCCATTTTTGCATCATTTTCTTTGCTGATTTTAGTCCACATATATGAAGTATAAAGGAAGACTCATATTCCACGTGGAAGGGAGGAGAACTCTATCACACTGGAGCCACAATCCATATCTCATCTCTTGTCCTGGTACAGCAACAGCTACTACCTCTACAGTCAGGGAAAGCTGAAATATCCCCAAGCCCATCTGGCAAAATGAGTAACTGAAATTGGGAAGAAATTCCTTTCTGACTGCATGCTTACAAACAGTTAACTTATTTCCTGAAAAATGCAATTTTGATGCTGAATTCATTGTTCTGTCTTGCATAGCTACAGAAATTGTTAGTGGTCATAAAATGATTCATTAATTTTAGAAGTCCACTGACTCAGTGACAACTAGCAGCAGTACATTCCACAGGTCCACCAAAGATAACAAAATGAAGTCTTTAGTGTTTTTAAACTTTGTAACATTCTGTGACAATAAAATCTAAAAGAAAACTTTACCCACAGAGAGAGCTGCATACAGTATTGGACTTGGCTTTGAAAAAACAGAGAAAGAAACACATATTATGTAATTTTCTATGACCTTTTAAAGACAGCATAAACTATATATGTTAAAGCAAACACCTATTTTCATCTCTGCTTTCTGAATGTGCTTGATTTATTTAATGTTCATGTTTTAAAGGATAGGTGGAAGACAGAAAGAATGGACTGAAAAATGTAATTTGCATTGTGAAGTCAGAGCTATTCGATACTCTTCGGTGCTACATAGATTTGGTTCATATTCCCACATTTTCTGTAGTGTAGATTTTGTGGGTCTTACTAAATACAGTGCAAAAAAAAACCAAAACCCAACATATTAAACAATGTCTTACACTGATAGAAATCAGTACAGATTTGTACAGCATGTAGATAACAAGGTGTTAAGTATAGCTAAATTTCACTTATGTTAATTGTCCTGTTTGAGTGGTTTGGTACATGTTGATGTAAAGCTGCATCTCAGACATGTTTAATGATTATGTGTGAACAGTGAAGGGAAGGGCTTTACTATTTTTTCATTATCTTGAGTCTTCTGCACTGGAGATTAACTGTACCATATAATCCCAATTCTAACCTCATTATCCTTCATCATTAGCCAATGAATTAACTTTTGCTCCTGCACTTTCTGGAAGCTGTTTCAAGACTTTATGCAGCTGATTGTAAGGAAACTTGTTCTTTTTTCTTTCCTAAATTATTTCAGGCACTTTATTCCCCTCCCAACAGAATTGTCTGTTTAGTTCTCCAGTTCTTACCTCATGCTAGCACAGTTCAGAAAAAGCAACCACATTTTGTCTGTGCTCCCATTTTTGTCTCTCCTCCCAAAGTACACCCTCAATGTACGCCCTACAAAGACGACTAGTCCTCCTTTCTACCTGTTCAGGTCTATACTCACCTTTGCCCACAAAATAACACAGAGCACTGTCTGCAGTTTATTGTTATCTTGTGTAATGATATTAATTAATCCTTATTTCTATTGGAAATATTTTGCTTTTGCTTTGGGCTAGTATCACATTGCACTTTATCATTGTACTGGTGACTCATAGTATCTTGTGATTAAGTTCTATGCCCAGGTCTTTTGCTTGATCTGTCATTTCCAGCTGACCAGAACCATTTTTATAATGGTACTTATTAGTCACAGTACACTTGCTGAAGAAATATGTTGGCTATCACATTCAGGAATAAATGGGTCCTACCATATTTGGTAGCATATTTTTTCCAATCCATGTCTGGCAAATTTATGTGTCCACACGATGATACAATTTCTGATAGCCACTTTCTCTCCAACAAAATATTAATGCAGTCCTCATTCAGGTTCCAATTTGACCCGTGTGAGGCCATGGCAAACTTCTGACCCTAGTTAATTTTACAGCCCTTCATTCAAATTGATTTTGACCTTAAAAGCTTCAGTTTTATTCATGTTATTGCAACTTTTTACTTGCACAAGTGGTGTTTATTAAACTATGGCAGTATTTTAGTCCTGTTTTTATTTCTAGCTTTTAGAAGAGTATCGTGTATTTCAATATCCACATTCCAATTATGACTGATACTCCACCAAGTCTTGTTAGGGTTCTACTGTCTGATTTCACGTCCCACTCTATTGGTTCCACTTCCTCTAGTTTGTAACCTTTCTGCCTTTCATTGATTTCCAAACAGCTAAATTGCCCCTCTATTACCTCACCCACTTCAACTTGATCGTGTATAAACCTTTCAGTAACTGAACTGTCTCCATGACTACTCCTATATTCTCTGCTTACACGTTTCTCTTTGCTGCTTCTGCTGAATTTTTTCTTTTCTTTTCTTATTTTTTTTCACCCTTTTTACTGAACCCTTTAAACGGCTTTTCTTTTGCCTGTGTAATAAAATCAGGTTTGGAGAGTTGAACATGACTCTTTTTCAGCCTTCTTCCTCAGACATCCTAGTTTAAAGCTCTTCAGAATTGTTATGCCAGTAAATCTTATAAAATCAGTCCCTCAGGTAGAGGACATTTTAAGTGGCTATTTTCTCCAAATGCTTCCTTGTATATTTTTTTTATTATATTATTTTATTTAGAGTATTTTTCAGGCCTGAATCATAAAAATGATTTTTTTTTTATTTCTGTGGCAAGAAGCTAAATTATTTGTAGATATATTATCATTTACCATAAAAGGATGTAAACAACTTATTCCCTCCAGTTTGAGAAACAGCCCCTGTAGAGAGTGTACAATGTCAAGAATCTAGATTTGGCAGCAAGGTTATTCAATGTAAATCTCAAGCAAGCCACAAAGCCATCTTGGCTGACACTTCTCAGAAAGCTGCTTGTGGATGTAGAGTATATGCTGACAAATCTTCTCCTTCCCATCATCCTGATCCAAAGAAATGTCCCAAGGGAAAAACTTCTAGAGAGACATGCAATCTTCAGCTGGCGATCCTTTTTCTTTGAATGCCTGGCTTTTTACCAGGAAAGGCCATTTTTGATTCATCTGAGGGCAATATGTATTTGTTGTATTTCTGATTTCTTCAGACACCTCTGACTGCTCATTCCAGTTGACTGAACAGCTGTCTTATTCTGACCAGAGCTAGGTAATGCTCCTCTGTGGAGCAGATTTCATTGAACAACATCAGTCCATTCCACTAAGTCTGCCAGATGTCTTCTGACTAAGTTAACAATTTTCTGTTTCATTTATGGGGCTTGGGAAGGTATAGAGGGTCCAACAAAGTAGAAATAAATTTGAAATAAAAGATTAAAGTAATGTTTAGTTTCACCCCTTAAATCCAGAGACTTTTGCCATCCCAACTATCCGGAATAGTTGGATGGAAACCCTCCAGTTAAGTAGCTGCAAGAAGGGTTGCTTATTAGATGTTACTTCTCTTCCAGTGTTATCAGCAACTTTTAGAAGAATTTTGCATCAGAAAATTCTGGCACTTTATGATCACTTTTGACACTGTCTTTAATGATTGGTTTGTTCACACAAAAGCTTGTGCTCACGTTTGCAAGTGCAACTATTACTACTGAACACAGAGGTTAGATTACGTGCTAATTGCTGGTGCAGATCCAAGCTGGCAGTTCATATCGTGGATTACATTTGTACAGATTTTCACTTCTTGTATATTTGGAAGTTTTGACCTCCAGAATGCCAGAGAATATAAAATTCCTCTTGTACTTCTTTTTGTGAAAAAAAAAGTGGGTACATTTTCCACTGGTTTGTGTTTTGTTTTTCTTCCCATCCGCTTGTCCTCAGACATTTGCATGTGGCATTTGGGCAAATACAGGTGTATAATTCATGCTGATTCTTTTGTCTGCTTGAAAAGGGTTTCTGCCTTTGGAAAATTTGGCCATATCTATTCATGAGCACTTTTGACAACTCTACATAATTTTTTTTTTTTTTTTTGTTATTCCAAGAGCCCACTTGGTTGGCCAAAGTGACACTGTGTTGACACTACATTGGCCAAAAGAACTCCTGCAGTTTCAATTGGCAGGGTTATTTTCCAATTCCTTCCCTTGATTATTGGGACATGCAGCTAACTTTATACAGCTTCCTTGTTTCAGCCAAAAGATGGGAACATTTTGTTGGGAGAATGAAGTGTGTCCTCTTTACATACTGTTTATTTTACATTTGAGGAGTTCTTGAGGCAGGATGTCCCACAGTACTTCATAGTTTTAATAAGGAAGCTGTCAGATTTTATTTAACTGAATGTTATTAAGTTAAAAGATACAAATACTTCAGTCCAAATGTCTTTATACATATTTTCCAACATCTTGGTTTACCACATCAGTTGTTCGGAATCTGCAACTGTAACACACTTTAATTACACATAATGTGATGTAATGAAAAGCTCGTTAGTCTTCAGCACAAGTCAATAAAAGAAAACAAATCAAAACCCTTGAATATAATTTGTGTTTTTTTCACTTCTGTGTTTTCCTGTGCATATCTTAACATCTATTACGTGTTCTTCCTCTCTTACCTCTTATTTTTTTCTGTGGTGCTTTTCCTGATGTCCTCTGAGAGCTTGAAAACAAATAGAGGGGAGGTAAATAGGCAAAAAGAGCTCCTTTCTTGAATTGTATTCCTTTAAAAGTGGAGACTGGCCCATTTCTGATACAATCTTTTAGTTTATTTTGTAATCTGTTTTCCCAGTAATTTTTCTTAATAGCTCCTTCTCTCCAGCTGAAACACAGAAGGCAACAACTTCTATGCCCAGAGAAATCACTTGGCACTGAAAAATGACTAATTACTTGTTAAAACAATGACAGGTAAACTGAGGCAGATTGATTGCCATAACAATGAATTTTGGCTGATGGTTCTTCTGTGGTTGTGTTTTTTTTTCTTCTTTAAAATTTTTTTATTATTATATATATTATATTATTTATTATTATATATATTATATTAATTTTTGTAATGATACTCTGCATCTATACTTCATAAAAGGCTCAACTCCCCTATCCTTGCCTTGTTTGTATTACCTTCTAAAAGCTCTTCTTTCTTCACATTATGGTTTTTTAATCTTGTGAAAGTTGTCTCAGCATGATATAAATCTCACACATATAAACTGTTCCTGTTAATGTTCAAAAAACGAAATGCAGCTAAATAAGTCAATGGTGATTATCTAACTACCTGCAGCATAATAAATAAACAAACTACAGGACTTTTTTTTTATATAAGAAGTTTATTTTACCTACAAGAGGGTGAAGGTGAATGTGAATGTTAGGTAAATTCTGGGATTGGAGAAGACCACACATTCTCATTCATTAAAAAAATACCACATTCATTCAATATCAAGCAGCTGGCATTATTGACAGTAGATTCCTTTTAAGGTCAAAATGATGTATCTTTCTCCTCTCCTACTTTTTAATGATGTCTGGGATTTCAAAAGAACCTATGGGATTTAACAAGAATTTCCCTTTAAAGGGCAGTTGATTTGGGAGTCTAACTCTTCTAGGTTCTTTCAAAAATACAAGCTGTTATTAATAAACTATCATCCGATGCCTGCAACATTACATCAGACTTCAGTTTTTTTAAGTCCAGGAGACCATATGGGTAGTGTATTCTCAAACACTTCTGGTAACTTCTAACTATCTTACCAAATATTAAGTTAATTTGTTTAGGAGTGAGAGCTTACTGGTACTTTGCCATTCATTCTATGAGCTTAGGCAAAGAGACAACATTCGTTATTTATCGAACTGCTTTATTGAACTACTAAGCACTGTTTTAATAATTTGATTGAACTATAAAGGTATTTTTTATAAGGAGATTTAATTGATTTCAGTATATCTATTTGTACATATCTAGAGGATTAGGAGGAAAAACCCTACATGGTAAGTAAGTAGGGGTCATATCACCTCACTTAAAATGTTTTCCATTGGTAATTAGGGAATCACGATAGTTTGGAGACACTAAAAAATGTCTTCATAATTAAAGCTGTGCTAATATTAAACCCTTATGAAAACATGTTTTAAGCCCCTCGTATCACTTTTCTATGTGAAACTGCTTTCACCAGGATGTAGCTAGATTTATTGTGGAGACAAAGCAGAAAATGTTTCAAGAAAATATGTTAAAAAATTTTGCAGTTAAAACATGTTCAGCAGCGTTTCAGGATTAATGCTTCAAGTGTATGCCTTATGCTTTAGAAGGATGATTCTTGAAATAATATCTTGATAATTAAAGAAGAAAAAAATCCTGACCTTATTAGATTTCTTAGATTAGATCTTATGGACAACAGTTGTGAATTCAGTGTCGTCTTCTGTATGATGTTACTGTGATTGAGGTAATTATTTTGTTGAGACAGGTCCTGCAAATGTTTCCTAGCTGTGATTGCTACCAAATCCTAGATGCCTGCTGCCTCCTAGAATAAACATATGGTAGGAAAGCTGCTGGTGGAAATTTTGTTTTATATTCAGTGTAACAGGGTAACAATGGTAACAGTTGCCACTGTTCAAAGGGAAATGACTGATTCAAAACAAAACCTTAACCTGGCAACCTGTCAGAGCGAGACAAGCAGTGATGCCAGTCAAAACAGCAAAGGCTGTACTGTTCCTCCTCCCTCAGTCTTTCTCCTGCTATGAAAGGCTGTATTATGTTTACAGTGTTTATTTTATCTCTGAACCTTTTGCTGATGCAGTGCCTCATTGCTTTTTTATAGTCATTTCCTGCTCTTAGGTGGAATGCTTTAAGAAATTGTCAGTCTGTTTTGACTGTTGCTGTTGTGCCTGTGTTGCACTCTGATGCCCAGACTTTTACTGTCTGGTGCTGAAAGCTTCTGCTTTGACTGAACCTGGAGAAGCTGCTCCAAGAGAGGGGTGGGATCTGATGGCACCGTGTCAGGAGCAGGTTCGAGAAGGACCTGTGAGAGCCCAACAGCTGCAGGGTAAACTCTGGCAAGGCATCTGACAACATCTGGCGGCATCTGGTGAGGCATCTGACAAAAGCCCTCTCATTCTCTCTAATGTACTAGGTCAAATGGGGACAGAGGGAGTTTTTGTGTTGGGGCAGGGTGGGACTGCACACCAGCAGCTGAGTTCTTGAGTAAGGCTTTTATAGTCCAGCAGTTTGGGCACTCAGATCGTGTTATGTGTCAGAGGGAGAACTAGCCAGGTGCCACCCTGGGGCACCTCAGGTTTGGGGCTGAGCAGCAGCTGACCAATGCCATACTCTGCAATCTAAGAGTGGAGCAGTAACTTGAAAATCAATTTTATCGATAGCTCTTGTGAAGAAGGTGGGTCACCTCATGATGATACTACTTGCTGAGTGTAGACTGGATGTTGCCTTTAATTCTGAGGAGATCCTGGACTGTAGTAGTCAGCTGCTGTCACCGAAAGAGCATCCTGCACTGCAGTGTGCTCAGTATAACACCTCAGCAGTGACTATAGCCCAGAGCACCATTAAATAGAGATGAGCACTGGTCAGATTGTCAAGCAATATCTCTTTAAAAAAAAGGGTTTTCCACATTTGTAGAGCACTAAGCAAACTGATTACCCAAAGAGAAGCCAAAAGTTCCCAAATAACCTTCTCAAGCCAGGAAGAAACTTAGCCAAAATGCACGTAAATCCAAAGGCCTGACCTTCCCCTACCACCTCCCATACCTTGGTGAGTGACTTTGGCCGAGAATGAAGCAGAGAAACATTGGCATTTCCTCTGTCAAAATATTATTCTGCCCCCATGGATGTAGACAGTCTTTTCAAAATATATTTGATTTTTATCTGCAAAGCAACAAGAAAATTTCCTCACAAGAGGAAAGTTTAAAATCAACTACTAAGAAAAACAGCTTGTTTTAGCGAGACTATTTACAAATCCAAACAGATCTGGTTGGCCAGAATACCAAGATGGACGTAAATAAATATTTCTCATGCAGCTTCAAGGTTACAGATTTAATGTCCTCCTGCCTCATTTGGTGAGTTTTGGTGTGTCCTTTGCTGCTACTGTTATCTTCCGGTCCAATGCATTTGATTGCTATGGACTGACTATAAATCTGGATGGTCTGTGCAATGGAATTACACAGCTTCATTTGCAGCTGAAAATTTTTGCTTCATGCCACAAGAGTCCTGGGGTTACTTCCCTCCAGCACCAGCCTTCTTGCACCCACCTTAAGGCAGCCTTTTTCCCTATGTAAGCTTTACTCTAACAGCTAGAAAGGCTTTTCATAACATCTAAATTAAGTCTTCTGTTACACATGAAGCTGATTACTTCTTGCCATCCTTTGATGGAAACAGGATAAGTGATGACTTTAAAAATTTTAAAGTCAACATTGGCTGATGTTTATCATTCTGTTTTCAGTCTTCTGTTTTTCCTGATAGGTCACATTTCATAAATTTCCCCTTGTTCTTTGTTCTCCTCAGGACACTTTCCAGTTTACCACATCTTTCTTAAAATTGAGAGACAAAAATAGATGTAGCAGAGGCTTTACCAGTCATTAGTAGAGTGGGATAATTTCCTTCCATGTTTTATGTAGAGCTTTCTTTTTAAAAAACACAGAATTATATTATTCTGTTTTGAAACCTTCATCTGTAGTTGACTCATATTCGGTCTGTGATCCAGCTTACCCAGTCCTTTCTTTTCCAGCCTTCCCTTTTTGTTACTGTATATTTGAGTTTCTCTTCTAATGCAGAACTTTGCACTATATAAAATTTCATCTGAATGATTTAATTCCCTTTTTTCCCCCCAATGATTTATCACACTTACATTGAATCTTCTCTTTCAAATTGCTTGCAGTCTCTTCAACTTCTTTGCTTTGCCCAGGTTTTAGGACTATTTCCTGTTCCATCGAGTTATTAATGACTTCAACTGTGCTGAGACCTTCTCAGGCATATTATTCTAGTTTGAAAATGAGCTATTGGCAGTTGCTTTTTTCCACACAGTTGTATACCTGTCTTATAGCAATGATGTCTAGATAATGTTTCTTCTACTTTTCTTAGTGAAAAAAATATTTTTCATAGAATAGAAGTTACTTTTATTTCTCTACCTTTATCTTTGTTTATTTTTTTTTTTTTTCTTGAGTATAATTATTCTAAAATATTTTAAAATTGTTCTTCTCATTTTACTCGTCTGGTTTTCAAGCATCTTCAGCTTCCTGGATCAAATTCTTCAGTTGGTGGTTAATCTAGTTCAACTATAACACAATTCCTTATCTGGTGAATAAGACTCCTGGTTGGTGTTTGTTCTTTACACACTGACAAGCCAAGGGAACACTTTGTACAAAATGAAGTGTGTTGCTTCTAATAGTACGTGCCTGTCTGTCACAATATCTTCCTGTGCTCGTTGAATTAGGACTATATAATTTTGGCTGGTTTACAGTATTTTTTTAATTGCATTTCCTTCATCTGATGTTTTTCGTTGCTTACTTGCTGTTCCTTAAAGCCTAGCACTTGAACTACTTATTTTTAAAATGGCCACTGTAGATTGAAATGTTTAGACTTACATCTTTAACAGAATAGCCCCTGGATTTTCCTTGATACATTCAGCATTTATTTATTTATTTGTTTATTTTTATATCTACTTATTTAATCTAGTCACCTTTGATAAGATGGAGCTGATACTGTATTTCTACCCTCGCAACAGCAAAGTTTCAGATTTTAGTAAAAGTTCCACAAGAAAAGTGTGATATTAAAATAAGTTTGATACAGAGGGATCTATTTGTTGCTAATTTTTGTAAATTTTATTTTCCCTGGTTCCATTTAAGCTTCTGGATAAACAGCCATTGACTTCAGTAGTGCTAGAGTATTTCTCAGTTCTGGAGATACATGTAGTAATTTTTGTGGTACTTTTGTAGAGTAAGGCATTACTGTGTAAGGGTTCGAATAACAGGATAGGGGTGTTGATATAAATACAATTATACACAGATGCCATAATGCATAGTATTTTTTTCAGCTCCTAATTTTAACCAAGTTTTCTAATACAGTGAAAAATATTTCCTCAGTGGTTGCATTAATAACTCAGTGCAAATGCACTTGGACATAAGACAATGCTCTCTGCTGGATAATTTTGTTCTATAGTATGTCTTCCTCAAATAAGATTTAATGAGAAGAACCATCATACTATAGTGAAAATAAATCCACTGTCTGCTATGTGTTCTACTTTTTATTCTTTCAAGAGAATACTGTATTTCAAGAAATACTGTATTATCTTAATGATATAATATTATATGAACTGAAAGTTGCTCATTCAGTTCAAAGCAACCCGTGTAGCAGACATTAAAAATCATGAATCAAGTTAGTCTCAATATAAATATGAGTGTTTCTCCTAACATATTATTATTTAATTTTACTTGCATTCTGATTTTTAATTAAAACACATTATTTTCATTTTGTGAAACTTGTTTCCCAGTTATGAAAGCTAGAGATTTAGTTATTTTATTTTAAATGAAATTTTCTGTTCTTTAGAAACCACAGGACTCTTAAGAGCTGAAGATTGAAGGAAAACATGAAACGTTTGTGGATCATTCCATAGCGATAATAGTTTCTTCAATTATTATTTCAGTGTCAAGTTTCCTGGTAGTAAATGCTTGCATTTTCTGAAACTAATACCTGTTTGGTCTTTGTGTTTTACTTTTGTGCCTGCAACTCAGTCTTTATTTGATTTTGAACAGTCTTTATATCCCTTGAATATAAAAAGGTCTAGACAAAATCAAATGAACCATATTTGTGAGTTATACCAGGCACTGAATAGGTAAGGGGTCACTCCTGTTGAAAATATCATAAATCTTTAATGATGTCTTATGGTTTGAAAAATAACGCTTTTTTCCATATTCACTATTTATTGAGTTAGTTGAGATTGCTGCTTTCCAGCAAAATAGTGTTATATCAGCTCTGTAGTAGGTCATCTGTACTGATGAATCTAGTTCACTAGATGTACTTGAATAGGACAAAGGAATTCAAAGAGTTAATACTACTAAATTCTGTGTGTCATAGTCTTTAAAGCAGCTCAGTCTCAAACTGCAGTCCAAATTAGACACTCCTGCTTGCTTGCAACATTTCGTATCAGTTTCAAAAATCTTGTGCTGACAATATCCATACTCTGTAATAAATATCTCCTTCTTCAAAAATTTATAATACCCTTTTCTGTCCAGAACAGCCCATTATTTCAATGGTGTCATATCACTTGTTTTTTTTTAAGCTGCCTTAATTGTTTTTACTTTAAGAAGTATTGTTAGGTTAAGTGGTTTCTTCAGACTACATTTATTTTCTTTGATATGTGACATTATCCTAATGATAGCCTCTGTGTTGAGGTCCTGTGTTTGACTAAGTGATTTTGCTGAAACTGGGAGCTAAGATCAGACAAGGTTTCTTCTCAAACCATAATTCTAGTAATTCAGTCTGTTTGTATGATGTGTATTGGCAGAACAGAATGAGTAATTTTGCAATGAATAATTTATTTGATAAATCTAGATTCTTAGTTTACTTCAGTATAAGATCAAAGCAGTTAATTTGAATTATTCCTTATTCAGATTTAACAAATCTTTATAATCACAAAATTACTTTAAAATTGATTGATACTGATAATTTCCCTGGGCATATTGACTCAGATAAATTTGAAACTGGAGTTTAACTGTAATTGGTTCGTTGCTGGTAAACACAATTTCTGCTACCAAATTGGATAAACTTTTGAGTGCCTGGCACTATTTTTCATCATGTAGTTTTAAAATATGGTTCCTATGAATACTTGTGCATCAGTTTAGAAGCTCACTTATATGTAGTGTTTGTACCATGTGATTCCTTGGGTGTTCATGGGAAGCACATACTAACAATATTTGAGCACATTCAAGGACAATTTGTTTAAAAATATACATGAAGAAAAAGAGACTATCGAGTTTACATTTTGTAGCTGAGGTTATAAATTATGTCATTTATAGCTTCATCCTGTTCCAATTCAAATCTACTCACTTCAGTGGAGGAAGGCTTTGTACCAAGTGCAGAATTGGTTGGGAATGTGGAAAGGTCTGACACAGCTTTCTGCTCTCCCAGCAGATGCGATACTGGCTGAACCTCTTGGCCGTGGTTCTTCCCCTCAGTCCCACTGCTTTGTGCTGCATCAGTGGAAAACTGACTGTCTGAGAGCGTGAGGCATCCCTGTAGCAGCTCTGTGCTTCTTCCATGGTCTGCAGCTTAAGGAGGTTAATAAAAAACCTTGGTGTCCCCAGAATTGGGTGGCAATTTACTGGAATTGCTAGGATTTGCTTCCCATGAAGACAAATAAAAATGACATCTGTGTTTCCAGCATTTGCCTGTAGTTCACCAGAAGAAGGTGTGAACGTTTAAGGTCACGACAACATCTGTCTGTCATGCCAGGAAGACAATAGGGCTTGAATTCTTGGCTCTGAGAATTTGTTAGCTGTAATTAGATTGCCGAGAGGGATTTTTATTCCTGCGGAGTTCACTTTCCGAAGTAAACACTGTATATAGGAATTGCTATCTGGAAAAGTTAAAAGTGCAATTCAGTCTTCAGCTTTTCAGATGCAGATCAAATGAGAAGCTCTTCAGAGCTTAGTGAATAGAAAAGGGTAAGTGCAGGACCTCTAAAATATTATGCTAGAAAAAATATTCCTGAAGAAAAGAACAGATTTCCATCTAAACACGTAATGTGAGGCTGCACCTTTTCATAGTATTGATGAGAACATTGGAATTGCTTCCAACAAGAAAAAAAAGGGTAATTTTGGGGGTCATTGCAGGTTTATTTAGGGTAAGGCAGACTTAACTAAAGCCCAGTTAAAACTTCAATGTTAGTAAGGGAAAATATTCAAACACATTTTTTTGTGGTTATTTTAAGAATTTCACCTGAGTTTTTCAGACCTCACCACCCCTCTCATTATTGTTAGTATCCTGATGAAAATGTGTTTTCAATCTCCGGCATTCCAACATTATAAGTAAATAATTCTGTCCTTGAACCATAGTGCAGATTAATTACTAGCTGGAAAGTGTTCCTCTTGAACAGAGAATATGAAAGTTTTTAACAAAGAGAATATTCATTAATCTTGTAACATGTTTTTTTTGGAAGACAGATATGTAATTCTGAGGGGAAAAACAGTAACAAGCTTTAGATAGAGGGCCAAATTTTCTCTATGCTTGTATATCGCATGTGTCCCAAACAAGATATTATAATAGCTGTGTGTCCTTGTAATGTCAAGTGCAATGTCTGCGTACTATGAAGCATAATATATTTATTCTAGATGTTAAAGCATTAAATGTGCGTTTTCAGACTGACCTGAACAGTTTTGTTTTAACAAGACACTTAAAAAAAAATATTAATTGCTAACAGTCTGAAGAAATTTCTTTTAAAAAAAAAGACAATAGAAATATGCAATAAAGTAGACAGGCATACATCACTTTAAGGGCTGTATAATTAAAATCTGTGTCTTCTCTGTCAGGAAGTTTAATCCATATAGGAGGTGGATAGATAAAAATAGATGTATATATGGGTACCTTTATTACAGTTTCTTC
Organism: Calidris pugnax; assembly: GCF_001431845.1. NCBI lineage: Eukaryota > Metazoa > Chordata > Aves > Charadriiformes > Scolopacidae > Calidris > Calidris pugnax. The sequence goes on along the minus strand of NW_015091083.1, from coordinate 7,451,984 downwards.
GATTTTTTTTTTACTCGGTGTGCTTTAGTTGTATTACTTCAACATTCATTGCAGCTGTGGCTTACTTGCAACACGAGGAATGTTACTCCAGAAGCATACCAGCTCTGAGGGTATGCTCTGGGTCCTCTTTAGCTTGCTTTATCCTTCAAATTCATATAAAGCAGTATGACTTGTGTGGTATTATATGTGTTTTCCTTTGGTCTGTAGAGTATCTGAGTCTGTTGTAGGTTGTAGGTGGCAAGCTTGGTTCATAACCTTTAATTTTAGAGCACGCCTTTGGTCTTAAGAATCCTTGGAGCAGTTTCTCATATCAGCAAAAATTATGAATGTTCCACAACTATTAATGAACTTCAGAAGAAAAGGCTACATAATAAAGTAAGTCTTATTGAATGAGTTTTCTGCTGACTTGCGGCCACCAGAAGAGCTATGTTTAGCACACCTTAGACCTCTGCTTTGGCTATTGAAGTACTTTTTTTGTGTGTGTGTCTGTGTACTCAGTGCAATAGGTACCTGGTTGTTATACTAGAGCTAACAGCAGAGTTCAGGGTCATGAGTGGTAGGAGAGCAGTGCAAGGATAGGAGCATTTTTGGACGCTATCATCAAAGAGTTGCAATAACCAAGCCTACATACTGCCCATTTACTGCCAGGTAACTCTTAAGTTAATGGGAGCAAATGCTTGAAATGAATTTCTTACTGCCATCTTGTGTCTAAAGACAAAATGGCAAGGAAATTTCTAGAGTTCCAAGTACTGATTTTATATTCAACATCAGAATAGTCCTCTTACTCCTCTTAATGCCAAAGGCTAGACAAAGGCCATTCCTAACACAAAAGTTTTTAAGGTTTGCCCTTGAGAAGAATGGGAAAGTGTAATTTATCTTTCGCGAGACATTCTGTGAACTTCCAGTGAGAAGTACTCAGTAGAGTTGCAGCTAAGGTGTTAAAAGTTGCTCTCCCCAAGCCTATTCCCAGCAGAATAGTTTTATGAGGTGCCAGAAGACATGCTTAATAACGCTACTTCCATGGTAGACAGGGTGGAGCCTGTGTTTGCAATATTGGTCTCCCTGTTAATTTTCTTCGTGAACCCAGACATAGTACACCTTGTAGCAGTGTCGTACCATGCTCCAGAAAGACCCCAAAGGGCTGTTTCCCAGTTGTGTATAATTTAATAGGAAAAATGTTGTAGCCTGCAATAGGATACTTTACAAGGTGGTCTGACTAACTTAGATGAAGATGACATTACATAAGTTTTTAGATTAATTTCCCCCACAGTCCTGTCATTCCACCTGTTCTTGCTCATGAGCCTTTACTTCCCTGTGGTCCCATTCTTATATCCAGCAAACACCATCCAATCTTTAACTCTTCCCCTTCGCAGCAGAACTGAAGTTTTTGGCTGATGGGAAGGGCTGTTACTCGGGGCTTCTCTACAGGGAAGCAGTGCCATTTCCATTTGTTTTCAGAATGTCATCAGCAAAGGACAAGTAGGAGTTGACTGCCACTGTAGCAGTTTTTGTGGCAGGAGGTGCTTGCAGTAGCTCTGAATTGTTGCCTAGTGCTTACTGCTGACTGTGATTACGATGAATTCCACCCCATACATCCATTTACTGCAACAGCTTTATTGCAGACACCTGAAGAGACCGTGACATACGTACTTATAATGTAATGAATGAAGACAGTGATTGTAAGAAAATGTTGAAGAAAGACAATGCAAAATCAGTTCACTTAAATAAGACGGTTGATGAGGAGAGATTTTCAAAGCAGAGGAAAGGGATGATCTTGCACTGAGAACAACCATCCACTGTGTTCTCTGTTCCATGGTAACCTTCACATCTAGATCATTCAGTTTTTCAACAAATGTTTGACTTTTTCTTTCCAAGCTGTACCTGACCCTTCATGAGTTTGTTTGCCAGTGAAGTGTTGGCCATGTCCTTTTGGGTTATTTTTTGTAGATCCACACTTATCCTGCTGTCTGCACACCCAAACCTCTTCAATCCTTATCTGATAGAGTCAGTGCAGTGTGAGAAATTGGTACACATATTCCACTTTCCTGTCAAGTGAACATCTTGGGGGTTCTTGGCTTGAATAAAATGTTCTGTGATATTCAAAGTCAAGTCAGTCAATGGAACTTAAAGTTTTTGGATTAAATCAGTGATAATTGAGGTCTGTTGACTTTAATGAATTTATGTCTGTATAGATAAGTGTTGGAATGATATAAGCCTACGTTCTGCAGGCTCTGGAAATGTTGGCGTAAACCACTGGAACAAACTACCCAGGAGAGAAGTGAATTCTCTCTCTCTTGACATTTCTAAATAAGACTAAATGCCTTTATGGAAGATATATTTTATTCAAACAGAGATTATATGGCTCGGTGCAAAAGTACCTGGATAAAACTCTGTGGTCTGTGTTATACAGTCAGATGTCTTTTTGGACTTCAAAATCTAGTGGTCTTCAAAGTTTTCTTTGTCTTCCATTTTGCAGTCTCATCTTGTTGGTTGTATTTGCTGCTTCTTAACTAAGGCTGTAGACTTCTGGAGAGCCAAAAGTCTACTCCTACTACTGGAGAGCCAAAAGTCTTTCTGGAAAATTGCCTGCAGAAGGACTGTAGAGAAGCTAGTAAGTGGTTGAGGGCTACCTTCCTGCTGACAGTAATGCTGAATAGTTATTGACATATTGAAGCACTGAAATGAGAAGTCATTCTCAAAAGAATGTGGAAATCACTGCAACATGCTTAAGGAATATTTAATTATAAGTGATATAGCAGACAATGTTCATTAGACATGGACCATCCTTAGGGTTCAGTGCTAACATGGTTTGAGGTGACTTTCAAGTTCTTCTCAAAAGCTATGATTTTAGTTTTTTTTTTTTTTTTTCAGTTTCAGTTAAAACTCTGTGGTCTGTGTTATACAGTCAGATGTCTTTTTGGACTTCAAAATCTAGTGGTCTTCAAAGTTTTCTTTGTCTTCCATTTTGCAGTCTCATCTTGTTGGTTGTATTTGCTGCTTCTTAACTAAGGCTGTAGACTTCTGGAGAGCCAAAAGTCTACTCCTACTACTGGAGAGCCAAAAGTCTTTCTGGAAAATTGCCTGCAGAAGGACTGTAGAGAAGCTAGTAAGTGGTTGAGGGCTACCTTCCTGCTGACAGTAATGCTGAATAGTTATTGACATATTGAAGCACTGAAATGAGAAGTCATTCTCAAAAGAATGTGGAAATCACTGCAACATGCTTAAGGAATATTTAATTATAAGTGATATAGCAGACAATGTTCATTAGACATGGACCATCCTTAGGGTTCAGTGCTAACATGGTTTGAGGTGACTTTCAAGTTCTTCTCAAAAGCTATGATTTTAGTTTTTTTTTTTTTTTTTGCAGTTTCAGTCACGCATTGCAGTAATTTTTGGTTCTGAGTTTATAACTTGTCCTTGCAACACTGAACTCTGGATATTCATATATCTTTTAGAGATGAAACTGAGCTGCTGGCACAGAAGAAAACAGTTTCCTGAAAGAAATGTTTGGACTTAACATCCATCCTCACACTGGATCAGTTTAGCGTTGGCAAGAATCCATTTGTAATCAATCTGCTAACAAAAGAGTGATAGAGTGGCTACTTTCCTTGAGTTAAATAACTGAAACTACGTCTTGGGGTCAGTCTTTGGTGCATATGTATCAATCTGTAAATAGAGTTGGCCATATTTCTGCACGGATTTATTTCAACAAATGTACAGTTTTCTTTGCAGATCTACATACAATCTGAGGGGAAAGGAATGGGAAGCTTTAAATTTCAACTGACCTTTAGGAAAGATTATGTCATGTAGGATAGGGATAATTTAAATATTCCAGAAATGTACTAGCTATGGATGCACTTTCTCATGAAAGATTGGAATGGAGTACAAATAGAGACAACTAGATGTCCTAGAGCATATATTCTTCCCTGATACCATTTCAGGATGGTGAGATAAAGGCTTTGCTAATGTAATGATTAGATGTGCCCTCTTTCATGAGAGAGCGCAAAATCCTAAATGTTTGTACTGAACTACAGGAGCTGTTATTATTAGCTGTTAACATATCTCAGAAAAAAACCCAGTGACCTAGGAGGAACCAGAATATGCTAAACAACAGTTTTTTAAAATGAGTACTTAATAAAAGCGGTTTCCATAGGAACTCAAATCCATGAGAACTGACAAGGTTTTTTAGGGACATTATGACTGGCGTATAATAGCAATAATAATAGTTCTTGTATCATCCTTATGTATGCTGTGTGTGTTTTGATTTCCTGATATTAATTTTCAGAATAAAACCTGGACTGTATTTTTTAATTTCAAACATGCCTCTTTATACCACCCCCATAACTTTCTTCAAATTCATTCTTATTATTTACAGGAAATTTACTTTAAAAGAAGTATGGAATGAAGAGTTTGGGATTTGCTTGTACCATCAAGAAATCTTCTTGTTGCAGATTCCAGCTTGAATCCAGGCCAGACCAACAGAGGAAGTCTTTTAGAGCTGGTAAGAAAATGTCTGATGTGGTGATAAGAAATTGGACACGTGGATGGAACCATGATCACCCTCCAGTATGTTTTTTAATCACTTGTTACTGATCAGAGCCAGGGGCCACTTGACATCATCTCAGTGTCTGGTTCCTGCTCGTGATGGATTGCTCCTGACATCCAGGTTGTACTCAGTAACCTGGCAATAACTCTTCAACTGAGTTGAACAGGGCTGTACCTGTGTTTAATTACCTGTTCGTAACCTTGTTAGCAGCCTCATTTCTAAGTCCATGTACAATCAGGATGTCATTTTTTTGCTTCTGTGTTTCCATTCATCTGGACTGCTTTCATTTGTTTTATTATTCCTCTACTCATTCCTGGCTAAGATACAGTATTCTGTAACTTACAATGGTGCTGATTGCTTTGATGAATCTGAGGCAGAAAGGAGTGAGAAAGCCCTTACAGGTTGTCCAACATGCTAGGAGATGGACTGATCCACCTTCAGTATTGGGAACTGCTCTGGAATTCAACTTCAGAGATCTTCTGGTCCAGCCAAGCTTCTGGCAAGGATAAGTGTCCCCATCTTACCTGCCTGAAATTTCTCCTCCCTCTCCCCTTAGCTACGCAGATGGCTGTATCTGGGCTATGTATGTGTATTAGTCTATAGTGTTGTTTTACTCAATGATGAATTTAAGGAATGCATAAAGATCACTTGTATGTCTGCCCTTCTGCAACAGTGCAGGAAGTACTATATTATTCTTCAGATATGGAGCTGTATGTGCTTACACAACTTGCAAAACAGTTCTTTAACAGAAGTGATTCTCAAATATAATTCCAAAGTCCTTGCCTCCTAATGGTGTAGATTTCCTCTGAGACTTCCCCTTAAAGAGAAATCCTTTGGTTTGTCAGCGTGACAGACCCATTTAATAATAAAAGCCACTGGAAATAAACATCATGTAGTTTATTGGCATTTCTACACATTGAACTGTAGGGGGAGGTAAGGTCAGATGTTGAATATACAAGGCAACAATTGACAAAGTAATGTACAGCATTTGTTTGGTGTCCAGCCAAGGATTTGCAGTGCTTTTAAAATGGTAAAGTACATAGCAAATATTTGATGTGCCAAACCACAGAAGACGGTTGATGATGGTTATGGAGTGGAAGAGACTCTGTAAGTAGTCCCTGTAGTGTATTTACGATACCGTACATTTTGCACATGCTATTTATTATACTGCTAGTAATATGTTTGTAGTCCTTTTTTTTCCCATAGTATATTATCATGAACAGAGACCCAGCAGGAGAGTTCTACTTATTGTGAAATAAGAGTTGTGCTTCTTGCTGTCCCTTCTGTAAAAATCAAGTTCGCATTTTCAGGAACAAACAATGCAGAAGTGTTTTATTACCATATAGAAGATTGTTCTGGAAACAAAATTAGATGCAACAACATTAAAAAAACCCAAAACCAAACAGAAAACTAACAGTGACACCCCAAACCCAAAGAGAATTGTGCTAATTAGGAAATCAGAGAAAGCTGATGTTTAAACTTCTTTTGTCCATTCATTTACTTATTTCTCTATTCATTTTCCCACCACCACCACTGCCATTCATTTATTTTGTATTGCCTTTTCTCATCCTGACATGTCTACAGTTCAGTCTTCTGCTCTGATGAAGACATGATCTGGCTAGTTGCAAACTTGCCAACTCGCCATGACCAATGCAGCTGCACCAAGCCAGAGTTCATCGTATACTGGACACCTCTGCAGGTGGGAATGCAACTTCTATGCCTCTGCTAAGGCCTAAACTGGGTGCTGCATCACTGTGGTGTGAAGACATCTGAGCTTTCTGGGGGCTGCCAGTGTGTTTTGTTGTCCAACTCTGCGAGATACTCAGGACAGGAGGTGACTTGGCATTTGTTTTGTGTGTGACCAGGCACCCTGGAGCAGGGCTGAGTACTTTCTGTATAAACTGACCATCTATTCCAAAACTGCCTGTGAAAAACCCTGACTTTTACGTATGTTTTTTTCCTGTAACCTAGACTGGATGAACCCTTAGGTTCTGTTCTGTTTTCACTTGCACTGGTAGACCTAAGGAAATCAGTTGAATTCAATGAGAGGGGAGCTTAACGTGTTTTTGTTACCCTCAAAAACAATTAAAATAAGAAGTCTGGAAGTGCCCGATTTGAATTATTACAGAGATATCTAAGGTCTAAGTATGGATTAGTTTTCAGTATAAAAAGAGGCTACAGGGCTGAGACTTCTGTCCTTCAAGTACTTGGGCTGCTACTTAACTTTAAGCTTCTGAGTGTCCTGTTTGAAGGTGGGACTCTCACTTGCTTAATGTTAAACATGTGCATAATGTTTGTCAGGCTGAAGTCTGCAACTTTCTTCTCAAGGAATCTGCGATTTACTGTGTGTGTTTGCTAGGCAACTTTAAACAATGCACCTTTATTCTGTTTACAGCAGCTATGGATCCATTTCTCTGTGTTTGTGGAAATCCACATTTGGCATTTTCAGAGATGCCTGAGCCAAGCTTAAACCTCAGTGTTTGGATATGGGGTGATGGTAGACACATGTTCCACAGGTTTGTTATTTTTTAAATGTATTTGATTATACACTGGGCTTATATAATGAAAACAAAGCTCTCATTAGTCTGGTTTGGGAGGGGTTGTGGTTGAAGACGGAGGAGAGGAATGACAGAAAAGGTTCATGGGAAGGGAGGTAGGGAAGGATGAAGGAAGACAACCAACCAATGGTACTACAGCAAGTGAAGGCAAAAATTCTGGAGGCAGCATTTCAGAGATGAATGATTAAGAGCTGGCTCCCTCCCAGCTCCTTTGGAGAACTGAAGAAGTGGACTGGTGATTCAGACGTGTTCCTGAGTCTGGGCTGCAGGTACTTTGCTACCTGTGTGTGAGGCTGACTAGCCTGAGCAAGAGGCTTTAGGAGGCTGGCAGTCCTGGGATTTAACCTTGTAAAGGCTCCATCCCTCTTACATTTGCAGTTTCCCAGGTGGTAGGAAGAAGGTATCAGGTCCTGCTGTAGGTGGGCTTCTCTGGATTTCAGGGAGAGGAAATAAAGGGGCTAGAAGGATCAAATTGAATGGAAAATGGTAGTTCCTTCAAGACTGCATTTTAAATTGAATTAAAAAGAATTCGTTTTGATACTATGTTTTTTATAGGTTTTATTGCATCATGGGACCTGATCAACTGACAAGCAGAGGTGAACAAAGCCTATCCATATTCCTCTTAGCTAAAGATGTATTTTACAAATCAGAAACTGAAACATCAAGTAATTACAATGTCTGATTTCAGCCAAAGAGTCTGGGACAGAGTGGCTGACCAGTCACATCTGTTCTGTGCCTTCTCTACAGGACCTCCTCTCAACTTAGGAGCAGTAATGAACTTAATCAAAAGGGGGATAATTTATGGTGATATGCAGAACATGTCAGGAAAGTGGGCTGGAATTTTCATAAGCCTGAAACAGCAGAGAACCTAAACTATAGGGAAAATACCTCTGAAGATGAAGGGCAAGATTCTGTATTGATGCACATCTCTGCAACTTGGCATCAGTGAAGCTATGCTGATTTACACCAGCTGAAAAATCTGGAAGGGAACAATGCACTTTTTGTTTAATTTTTCTGTGCTCCTCAGACCATCCATCACATTCAGTTGGAGAGGAATAACATTTGGTAGATGTTTAGTCTTGATTTTTTTTTTTTTTCCTGACATGGGAAGTGAATTAAATGAAGTGAAGACAGAATAAGGCAGTTTTATTATTAGAGCTAGCTGAACAGTCTGAAAAAAATTAAAATTAAATTAAAAGAGAATTTGTCAAATAATGTATTTGACATCATAGCAAAATATGGGCAAATGCATTATTAGACGAATTGTTAATAGAAATTCAGAGAAGTAGATTGTGCTGGATATGACTAGATTTACAGAGTTGGCTGTACGAAACTGTCTGGCTAATCCATCTCTTTCATAGTATATGTTACATAGCCTTTGCCTGTTGCACCTTTATCATCCTCTGGCAGCACTGAGTGCAGAATGTTGTCAGCAGACCCAGGATCCAAGGATTATCAGTTCTGTTTTTGGGACTGAAAGGGAGCTTGGACTAGTGTCTGCCTCTACCTGCTGAGCAGTGGTTGAAATCACATACCCAGTGCTGCTGTGTTCCCTTTACAAATGGCCAGTTCTGAAGAGAGGGTGGTAGAGTGGTGGCTTACGCAGAGGCAAGAGCACTGTGCCAAAGCAATAGAAATGATTTATGGACTGAGGTCCATGTTCACCCAAAGGAATAAGTGATTGTAAGGGGCTCCTTTCGGTTGCTGCCTGAGCCTGTTGTCAAAGCTGGAGGGGAGGAACAGGCAATGCCAAACTGCTGGCTCCCTCATGTGCAGGCAATGTTAGACTGCAAACAGGGCTGAGGACCTGGCAGACATTTTGTCCATCACTGCAAAATGCTGGTCCGTGCATCAGCACTGGCACAGAGCAGGAAATGACTGGTGCCAGCAACAGCTTTGGAGCAGCTCATTTCCCCAGTGGACCAAGGGATTGGATTGAGACTCTGGGACTTCCCATTTAGAACCTGTTCTGCTGCTGAGGAATACACATATTAAATGACCATTATTCCAACCTCACAGTGGGTTACAGTCCAGCCTGTACTGCTTGAAAAAAACAATTTTTCAAGAGTGCTGTAGTTTAATATGGAAAAATATTCCTAAAATATTATTCTCAAGCCTACCAGCCAAGCTGTGCAAACTGCCCTTGCAGTAAATGGGAAATACCTGCGTGGGAAATGCACTTCCTCTTTCATAGCAAATTTTGCAATTTGTGATTATTATATTTTGCGTCTCAAATCAGAAAAGAAAACAGATGTGTGATATTTCTAACAAGATATGAGATAAAAATCCCAAAGCCTGCTCAGGGAGAGTCTCAATGAATTTGGAAACACTGAACCCAGGTTTACCTCCCAGGCAGCATGGCTAGAACAAATAGCTGGGGAACCCATGGAGCAGACCACCTTGCTGCTCAGGGCAGGGCTGTGGAGAACCAGCCACCAACCAGCTTTGACATCAGGGAATGCCCAGTTTGAAACAGGTTTACCCAGTGTGAACATCATGTTTAACCCAGTGTGAACTGCAGTGGGGAAGGAAATGCCACTGAGCACAAATTTAAATCCCTTTTCTTCCATCCTGGGGAACTGATGGTAAAAAACAAGGAGACTTGCTGGCAAATCATTTTGTGAAGAAAATGTAAGAGAAATGATTGGCTCGGGCTTCTGATGATGGGTGAGCAAGATTTGAGCATGCATTTTAATTGGCCTAAAAACTGCGTGTGGAATATATATTTTTTTGTGCAAGTGTGGTAGGCAATTTAGTGTTAAGTCCTTTACCAAGAGAGACAGCAAAGTTCAGCTGAGTTGAGAGTGGGGAGTTCCTTCACATCACATAGCAGCCCAAGTGAGTAAATATGTGGGTTGTGCTGGTACACAGTAGTACACCAAATGTTGCTCAAATGGCTTTAAAGGTGTTCAGTCTGATTCAGAGGCTACCCAACATGTTTAGTGCCAGAGACCTATATAACAGTATGCTGCTATTGGACATACAGTTCCTGAAAACATAAATCCCTGTGTGTGGTTACTGCACAACCAGGATCTGACTCACTGCTTTGCAAAGCACTTTTAGTTGCTTTGGAAACACGATGATATGCACTATACAAACTCAGTAACCACGCTACTCCAAGTAACGGTCTACTATCTTCTCAGCTGACAAGAAAACTTTGTTCTCTGTTATCCACATCATAGCCACTGGGAACTTCATGTGACAACACAAACAAGACCCTGAAGCTCCAACCGCTCTGAATCCAACACCCCTTGGTGTTCCAACTGATGGGGAGCTCTCAGGTGTTAGCAGCATATAGACCACAGCAAATTATTGCACAGTTTTGTTTCCATACAGTAGGGGGTAGTAAAATACTCAGAGACTACATGTGCAAGGAAAGAGCACCAAATCTGAATGGAAAACAAACAAGATGTCTATTTTTAAACCAAGCTAAATCCATATAATTTTAAATGGGAACCTTTTGAGTCTTTGTAAAACAAGTTCCTGAAGTGTTTGAATGATGCTATTTAAATGTGGCCTATAAAAATCCCCCATATTAATTGCCACACTTTCAGGATGAAAGTACTAAACATTTTAATTGTGCGCTGCATGTTTAGGATGCAAACAAAAGTGCTCATTGTGAACCTGCCAATTAAAGTAGCTGCCAATAAGGAAAGGGGACGTGCCTGTGGCTTTCTTTGGGTTAGCTGAGGTCATGTCTACAACTAACGGACAGGTTCTTAAAGAATTTTGGCATTTGAATGCATGAAAATCCCAAGCAATACTCCACTCTTTCTATTAAAAGTTTTGTAGCTGTTTTGCTCTCACAACAATGTTTATAGAACATCAAGGCTTTTTTTTATTATTATTTTTTTCTTCTTCTTTTTAAAAAATATATAACACTTAAAGAATGTCTGAGATGTTAGTGCTAAGAACCCAGTTACAGTCCTTCTCTGGAGCTGCAGACTACTGTACATGACCATTGTCTGGTCCAGCAGCTCATAAACCATCGAGGAAAGGCAGGGGAAGCTGATGTGAATAGTCATGTACTTCTAGTCAAGGAACAAGTCACTGTTTCAGAGCTCAGGGTTTTGAAGCAACAGCTTCATTTCTGTTAAGTAATTGTTTGCATATTTCTATAGTACCATTTAACAACACAGAGATTATTTCAGTAACATCACGCTTCTCTTCCCAACACTGCAGCAAAAACAGACTTTTCATTTTCTTAAGGATTTAATAAAAATGCATAACCTGTGGAATTGGTTTCTAGTCATGTTCTCCCAGCAACTGAGCCTGATAAGACCTAAATCCCAGCTCTCTTATGTATCTTAAGAGAAATACGAATGACTAACACACAAGGCACACTGGCGTAGAGAGCTGAGAAGAGCTGAGAATCTGGCTCAGTGTTCTCTATTGCGGGAGAAAAGCTGTATTTAAATCCATATACGAGATGGAAGATATTTATTTTGCATTTCTGTAAAGGTTTTGAAAAGTTAGATTTAAATCATGTACTTCTGTCTCAGCTGATGGGGCTTCGTAGGAATATTCTGAAGAAGATATAGAAGTCCTTTGGTGAGTGTATACTGGATTTGTGTTATATAAGGCTTTGCATTTTATTGGTAACTATTACTAAAGATTCTGAAGTAAATGAAAAAAACAACCTGTAAGCCAAATCTACTTTATTTTCAAGAATCTCCAGCTATCACTCACATATTCTTGCCAAATGTGTCATTTCTCTTAGCAACGGTATAGCTGGCTTTAACAAGTATTTTTAACCTGTGAAACAAAGTCACAGAGCTCACTTCTGAAATATGAAGTTATGCTCAGATACCTAAGGGCTGGGTTCAGGGATAAATTGCTTCCTCTCCTCACAAGACCATGGAAGCTATTCTTGCAGGACATGCTTAGTGTTTCAGTGCAAGTGGTTTGGACAGATTTTTGTCTTTGGATTTACCTTTTTTCTACTATTATAAATTATTGTATGTGTGATACACACACACATATCTTGGGGAAAAATGTTAATTCTACAGAGAAAGAGGCTGATCCAAAGATAATATTATATACATAATTCTCTGTAATTCATCCACATTTTAAAGTTAAATTGCCACCTGAGTTAACTTGGAGTAGTTGTTGGATGGCGTCCTGGTAGCCATAGTTTCAACAAGAAATTTCCAAAATTTTGCTTGCAGTTTTGCCTACAGATAATGTGTAGTGCAGTCTTTAATGCTATTTAAAATCTCTTTAAAAACAGGTGTTTCTGGGATGGCAGATGTGAACAGTGGAGATACTTAATTGATATTATCCACTCAAAGTAAAAGACTGACCAGTCTTTTACAGCCACCTTGTCAGTTGTTTCTGTCATCACTGTGGGATGTATAAGGCAGAATGATGTCGCAGCATAGCTGAATTTGGTTGTATATGTGCCAGAACCACAAATCTGTTGCTGAATATGATGTACCTTTTTTCCATCTAATGACTAAAGGCACAGATAATACACGGAGGTTCTCACATCCCACTCTATCTCTCATTCCCCTCTAAGGATTGCCTACCAAGTGCTCCAAGTGCAAACTAACCTCTGAATTTGATATACCAGAACCTGCTACCTCATTCAAACCATGGCTTTGTAAGGCACATTAATACTTAGTAATTTCAGTCAAATACTCTCTTTACCCCAAGATTTATTTAACCAAGTGGGTCAGGCAGACCTGCAATGAAATCACACTGCTAGTGTTGTCTTTTAAGCCTTCTACAGCATCCTGTCTTCTTCAAGTCTCTCTTTTAGATGGGCAAGCATTATCCTTATTTATGGCTTGTTCAGTAGTAAACACTATTTCAGTGTTTAAAGGTTATTCGTAAACATTGGCCAATGTGCTTATAAGAAGAGCTTTGCCTGACCTGGTGCCTTAATACTGTTGTTTAACTTCCTTTTAATCTTTTGGAAGAGTCCTTTTAATAGCCACTACAGTTTAATTCACCAAATTTTGAACTTCATTCTGGAGTACTGATTTTCAAACAGTAGGTTTGAATCAGAATTTGAAAAATAGGGTGACACATGGTAGCATGTTTGCCTGGCCATCAGGAGTGGAAGAGGGAATGCATAATGTTCATTGTTCCTGTAGAGCTCTTATGTATGTGTAACTTTATGGTTAGATTTGAAATTTGAACACAAAAAATGTAAAATACATATGACTGGCAGGAATAAGAATGCTGATATCATTGGGGATGATTATATTTAATTTTTCTGTAGGAATTAGTGAAAGATAGGGTTAGGGTTTCAGAAAGGAAGGCTATATCAAATCTGATTTGTTGCTGGATTTATAAATGTTCAGAAGAAGATGTGTAGTCACGAGCGAATATTTTATTTTCAGTATTCCTGGACACATCTTCCATTTAAGGGAGGTTTGGGATAAGGCTAGGGAACTGGGAAAAAACATGTCAGAGAGAGTAGTATGGCGTAGGCAGGAGCATATGCTTCATATTAGGTATTCCAGCACAGATTCATCCTCTCTCTACAGTACATGTTAATTTTAGGGCTAGGGCTAGAATCAGGTTTTCAGGAAAGAAGGTAGAAAGCCTTTTTATTCTTGCATTCTGCAAGACTGTGAGGATGAGAGTTTGCATAATCAGGAACAAATGCCTTATATTCTTTGTGACCTCTCAACACTTAAAGGAGACCTGCAGGAAAGATGGAGAAAAACTTTTTAGTAAGGCCTGTTGTGATAGGACAAGGGGTAATGGTGGTTTTAAACTAAAAGAGTGTAGATTTAGATTAGATAGAAGAAAGAAATTTTTTACAATGAAGGTAGTGAAACGTTGGCACAGGTTGCCCAGAGAGGTGGTAGATGCCCCATCCCTGGAACCATTCAAGGTCAGGTTGAATGGGGCTCTGAGCAACCTGATCTAGTTGAAGATGTTCCTGCCCGTTGCAGGGAGAGTTGAACTAGGTGACCTTTAAAGGCCCCAAACTAGCCTGTGATTCTCTGACATTCGAATTTACTATATAAATTTGTCTCTTTGAATTAATGAATTTTAGGCCTAGGTTTAGGATGGCATTGTAACGTAAAAGAGGAGGCTTCATCAGCCAATCTTACTATTGGATTGTCCAGGAGTAACAGAGATTAGAAAGAATGTTTGTTGCTAATGAATCTCAATCAGTTCTTCTTCATGAAAATCTAATTTTGTCAGATTTCAGTTGTTGGTGAAAAACTGGAGTAGAGTTAAGAAGCAAATGCTTGCTGATCCTAGCTTGTCACTGGGTCTGGAATGGCTTCAGGGATAGGAAACAGGTTAGTATAATGAAGGGCAAATGCTGTTATTCGTATTTCTTATGGAGTTTGTCAACCTGAGTGGGAAGGGTGGAGATTTAGAAAGACTACTGGTAATGATGCAGCTGGTGCCTTTAATGCATTTTAGCTGCAAGGATTAGTTCACTGCCCATATATTAAGTAGGGTTATGGTTGGAGTTTATCTTGTGTTTGGGGAAAGAAAGGTTTTGACCTGAAAGTTTAGGATGAGGGATGATATCAACAGCTGATGTTTCATGTTCGCAGGTTCCTTTAGGGATTAGTTCTACAACTACATTTCAGATTAGGTTAGAATTGATTTAACTTTTGAGTGTAGAAAAAAAGGCTTGAAGAAATGAATGTCCTGTTGGATTCTTCATGATCATCAGGGATAAGAACACCTGTTTCACCAAATCCCATTAATTTGTGTTAGGTTTTGCTCTAGCTATTGGTTACCTGGCTATAATCATAACCTTGTGATTGTGTAAGGACTTGGGAACTCAAAGCTCATTGTTTCCTATATGCTCTTAGATTCCATAGTGCTGGTTTTGGTAGAAGTGCTTACAGAAGAAATTTATAATAATGAACAGCAATATGTGGTCTTCATACAAGGATTCTAGAGAAACTTGGGAGCTGGATTACTGTTTTATGTTAAAAATTTGTTCTGAAGAACCAGTGAACACAGAAATGAATGCTGTATGTTGGCAGAGAATCAAGATGGATTTACAAAGGGAGAGGGTTATGCTTCTCAAATCTAGTAGCATTCTTCAGAGAAGCCAATAAGCTTGTGGATAAAGGAATTAGGATTGATATAACCTACTTGGTTTATGGCTTACCAAAAGCTTTTAAAGAATCTGAGAAGTCAGAGGATAAAAAAAAAGACAGAAGTCAGCAATAAGTGGTCAGCTTTCACAGAGGAAGGAGGTTACCACTGAAGTTTCTGTGGGATTTGTCTTGGGGCCTGCAATGTTCCCAATATTAATAAATGGCCTGGAAATGAGAGGGAGAAAATCTTGACGTATCCTAGTTTGCTGGAAATACTAAGTTATCCCAAATGCATAAAGTATGATTTTACTGTGAAAAATTATAGAAAGGACTAGGATATATAAAGTGAAACCAGGAAGGAGCAATTTCAAAGTAGGCAAAAAAAGGTACTTTGGCCTCATGTTGTGTTGTTAAGCTGTCAAGATCCTTGCCACAAGATGCTGTAGATAGTAAAAACACTCAGATGCAACAAGTCCTTGGATGAAAAGAAGAATACATTGAGGGCTACTACAGATAGAGATGCTACTTCTGGTTCAGGAACTGCTCAGCCACAAATTCCTGGAGGATTACTGCTGTGTACTATACCATTCTCACAGTCTTCCCTAGGAATCTATATTTGGACTCCATCCAGAATGGCTGCTGGGCAAATTGGTTGCATGATCTGATCAAATATGATATGGGAGGGTCTTTCATCTTGTGAAAAAAATATTCAGCATATTTGAATAAGGTTACATGTTATTAGAATTTTCCAAATACTGCTTTTTTCCAGTTCAAAACACTTGCTATCCTTGTCATCTTATTACATGATTAGAAAGAGAAAACAACTACTCAAGTAAGATTGATTTGGTGCTCTGCATTCTGAGAACCTTTCCATATCCCTTTATTGAGTTGGTGACTGCTTCCCATAATATCTATAATCAGACAAGTTGGATGTCAAATAAATTGAGTATTTTTTCCATTAGCACAATTACCCTCTTTCCCAAAGTTTAAATTGAGAGAAAATTAGTTAATTGAAAGCATAATATATGTTATACATCATGAGCTGTCTTGCAACATAAATTGTCCAGTTGCTAATCAAGCAAGTCCCACAGTCTACTAAGCGTAGACTGCTCAGGTTTAAGGAGCTGCCCTCAGTTATCTTTTAGTGCTTTTGCTGTGAATGTAGTGAGTTGGCCATTGTGTGATCACTCGCACTTTAGGACAGGACCTTTATTGGCTGAAATCAGCAATAGTTCCATTTAGGCATTTAGATTAATATCAGGGAGTCAGGAGGAAAGATCTGGTCCTTCAAATTGCATGCAGAACCTAATAGAAATACTGAATTAATCAGGAATAAATACGGGAAGTTGCAAAATGTCAGCTTGCAGACAAACTTGTAGATACTCACGACATAGTCTAGTTATTCTGTGTTTATTGGAAAGTTCACATAGGTTGCTGGAAGCCGATTTAGCTGGAAGACAGGGACACTGGAGACAAGGGAGAGGGTCTGGAGAGAGGAAGACTTCCCCTCTGTTGTGGGGGACCACCTGGCCAAACTAGACATCCGTAAGTCTATGGGCCCTGATGGGATGCACCCATGAGTGCTGAGAAAACTGGCGGATGTCATTGCTAAGCCACTCTATCATTTTTGAGATATCTTGGAGAACAGGAGAAGTGCCTGAGGACTGGAGGAAGGCAAATATCACACCAGTCCACAAAAAGGGGAAGAAGAAGGACCCAGGGAACTACAGGCCAATTAGTCTCACCTCTGTCCTGGGGAAAATAATGGAGTGGCTCGTTCTGGACGTCATCTCCAAACACATTGAAGATCAAGAAGTTATCGGTATAGGTCAACACGGATTTACCAAGGGTAAATCATGTTTGACCTATCTGATAGCCTTCTAGGATGTTATAACTGGTTGGTTAGATGAAGGCAGAGCAGCAGATGTCATCTACCTTGACTTCAGCAAGACTTCTGACACTGTCTCCCATAACATCCTCATTAGAAAATTAAGGAAGTGAGGGATAGATGGGGGGCAGTGAGGTGGATTGAGTCCTGGTTGTGTGACAGAACTCAGAGGGTTCTAATTAATGGATCGGGGTCAAGTTGGAGGTCTGTGATGAGTGGTGTCCCCCAGGGGTCAATACTCATCCCAGTCCTGTTCAACATATTCATAAATGACCTGGACGAGGGGACAGTGTATCCTCAGCAAGTTTCTGGTGATACCAAATTAGGAGAGCTGGCTGACACTCCAGAGGGCTGTGCTGCCATCCAGCACGACCAGAACAGGCTGGAGAGCTGGGCAGAGGAGAACCTAATGAGGTTCAACAAGGACAAATCTATGGGGAGGAACAAGGACAAATGGGGAGGAAGAACCCCAGGCACCAATATAGGTTAGGGACGGATCTTCTGGGAAGCACTACTCAGGAAAAGGATCTGGGAGTCCTGGTAGATAGTACACTTTCCATGCGCCAGCAATGTGCCCTTGTGGCCAGGAGGGCCAATGAAATCCTGGGCTGCATAGGGAAGAGTGTGGCTGGTAGGTCGAGGGAGGTCTTTCTCCATCTCTACT
The DNA here is from genome assembly GCF_001431845.1 of Calidris pugnax. Classification (NCBI taxonomy): domain Eukaryota; kingdom Metazoa; phylum Chordata; class Aves; order Charadriiformes; family Scolopacidae; genus Calidris; species Calidris pugnax. Next base: position 7,434,301 of record NW_015091083.1, on the reverse strand, counting down.
CTGCACTGGTGAGGCCACAGCTGGAATCCTGCATCCAGTTCTGGGCTCCCCAGTTCAAGAGGGACAGGGACAGAGTCCAACATAGGGCAACTATGATGATTAAGGGATTGGAGCACCTCCCTTACGAGGAAAGGCTCAAGGAGCTGGGACTCTTTAGCCTGGACAACGATCCTTAACTCGATCCAGACCTCTGCCTCGTCTTGTGGAATCTAGCTTTATTTTTGAGCCAACGGTAGTCAGACATGTTTGGTCAGTCTGAAACTGGAAAGGGCTCAAAACTAAAGTCAAAAGCAGAGAAGAACCTTAGCAACTCCTTATTCCAGTGAATCCCAAGCTATGTTCACTGTCACTGTTTTACTTCAGATAAATTTTATTTTGATGTGTCAGTTTGGCTTTTTATTGTCTAGGACCACTGGTAAACAACAAAGTCACTGTATCTTCTGCCACGTATTTTTTTGAGCATATAAAAATACCTGTGCACTAGGATTTCTTTGATGATAATGAGACCTTCAAATTACAGTGCCTTTTGACTTTTCCAATGTCAGAAGTTTGCAGGAGAAAATAGTCTGGAGATATTATGATTACTTTGTTTGGGGAGCCAAGGTGTAGAAGACAGCAGAACACAAAACTCTTCTTAAGAATATCTCACAGCTTGTTTTTCTTATGAGATTCATCTTATTAATTCATACTCCCAACAATAAGTTCTGGGTCTCCGTTCTCTCACAGAAACTTTCTATAGTCTGGATGCACGAAGATTAATTGCAGTATTTCGCAAACACAGTAGAAAGTGTTGATAGTGTTAGATGTGTCCTTGGATGCCCTTTGATTTGCAGCAGCAGCAGGAGTGATGATCTTGTATTTAGTATCAAACAATAGCTCACTACAGAATTTTCTAAACTGGAGTTGGCTTCTCACTATGTCCCAGAACCAACCTGGCATTTCACAATAGAGGAATCAAATGACTTTTGGCAGCATCTGATGTCATAGTTGCTTAGAGCCTGATCTCAGAATTTGGCTGAGTCACTCTATCTGTACTCAGCTGTGTAAAACAGACAACAAAAAATGTGGGCGTCAGCAGTGCTATGACCTTTATACAGTGTTCAACATTGGGACTGGGAGAAGGCAGAATTGTTATTACTAATTTCAAACCTCTAATACATGTTGATTTTTTTTCAATACATGAAGCTAATGAAAGCCTATCACCAGAAGTATACAGCATTTCCCTTCGAAGGGGATCTCATTCTCACCAAAGAACTCACAAGCAAAATGACAGTGGAATATGTTGGGACAGAAATATTCACGTCTCTTTACACTGTCCTGCCAGAGGTAAGATTTTAGAGCTGCAAACTCATTATATTTTTTGTGAGTTGTGTGGTATGTGGTGGTGTTTTTAAAATCCCGTATAGGGACATGCATAATATAAGGATCATGCCTTTCTTTTCATGTCATCTTTCTGACTACAGTAGTTGCATCATAAGATTTGAAAACTTGAATTTAAGAACTACAGCATGAAAAAACTTAAGAAGCTAGCATTTTGAGCACAGTCTGCTAGTTGTGCCAAAGTTTCAGTTTCCAAATCAGATTTCTGTTCTGAGTGTCCCTCAGATGGTCTTTCTCCCAGAAATTGGAGTGGTGTAGTTGAACGACTGCATCTGCATCAGTAAAATTGAGTAGGTCTGTTCTGATCTGTTCCCTGTTGAAGCTGGGATTGAGCAAAGCTGCAAAGTCTCCCTCTGTTACAAAGATCACTGTAATTTTTGCACACCTCATGTTGCATCGTATACACTCAGAACTGGAATTTATCTCTGGCAAGAGCTGTGCTTCCTGAATTATGTCTGGCATGTCTGTTCTCAGTTGTGAAGTATTTATCCATTTCCTGGTGTCAGCTACTGAATCCAATGGGATTACGGTCCCTTTTAAATAAAATCCAATCTTGTCATCAACTTCTGAATCCAAGAGGTGTTATCACTTGTTTCATGGGCTTCTTATCAATAACTTACTTTGGCCTGTTGGTCTTGAAACATTTTTATTGCATCGCATCAGCACGTGGCCATGCTAAGCCATGATGTGGCTGGAATTGAAGTGCAAGTGACTCTGCCACCTAGTTTGATTTGGATTGACTGCTGATTTAATAATATAACAGCTATATGGCAGCTGAATGTCTGTCTGCCTTTTTCTATAATAAACATACAGAAAGAATCTGCATCTGCTAACTCACTGCAGATTGCTTTCCCTTTAGTGGAGGTCTTTCCAAATGATCGCAGAAGCAGCAAGAATACTTGATTGTGTTTTTCCTGGTGTATCAGTGGTGTATGAAGTTATATTGGTTCTGCTTCCTCTGTTTGTGTCACTGTAGCTTATAGGCTCGCCATTAATTTTTCTGTCAAATTGCTGTCTGTAGCACATGTGTTAGATGGCACCTACGATACATGGCACCTGCATTCTCCATGCTGTTTGCTTAGTTTGGAGTTTGAGCACTTGTTCTATAGATTGTCATTAGATTGCCAATATGTTCCTTTCACTGCTGACTTTAGCTGCTCTTTCAAGTGGCATGTGAGTGAGTGGCATGATTCTAAGGCTAGGTTTAATACCTTAAAAATGTGAAAATGATCTTGCTTTCATTTTTTCTGAGATTACATGTGGGTGCTGAGAATGTGAGGTCTGCAGCATAAACATTTTTTTTCTCACTATTCAATACAAGTATTTATTCAGGTAAAAGCAAAACAAAACACTTCTGTGTCTACTGCTCTTTCTTTGAATATTTCAATGCGCTTTTCCAGCATCAGGGGCATTACTCCAACAGGAGCGTCCAGATTATCTTCTCCCCACCCTCCCAATGTTGCAAGAATGATTTTTCTCATCTTCCATTATAAATTTTGCATGGAGGCTTAGTTCTCGCTTTCACGGTTTTAATGCCTGCGCACGGATTTTTGTCTGGAAATCCACCATGCCTAGTAGCTGGCATCATTCTATGCTGATGATTTCCTTTGTTTCTTGCCCATATTTTGTCTCTTTGTAAATCGTGTTCTCTTTATTATTGCGAGTCTCACAAGATTAACCTGTGCTGTCATCTTCCATATGTCACATGCTGAGTAGTAACATAAGAAAACACCACACTTCTTAAGTAAAACAGCTTTAGATTGAGAGAAATGTAACAGAACAGAAGCCTTGTGGCAAGCCAGTGTCCCCAGATGGCAAAGACAAAGTTTAAGGCCCTTGGTGCTATCAACTTTTAAAGGCTGTGAGGAGTGGAGAAAGCAGGAGTGAGCCCTGATGGCTGATAGGGATGGAGAGAGCATCAAGACCTAAGCTAACCATGCCACACCAGTGTCCTTCTGAGCACCATTGCCCCTGACTTCTCTCGGGCTTCATTGTGGAGCTAAGTCTCAATACCAAGCACTTCCCCTGGGAACAGACTTGCTGAAATACGCCTTTAGGCTCTAGCACTATGCTGGCAGTAACACTTGGTGCTCAGCAGGTGAAGGGGAGATGCTGTTACAAAGGTGTTTGCACTGGGAGAGGTGGGACTCAGGTGCAAGGCTGCTGAGCTATTTTGAGAGGTTTTCACTCTTTTTAACCCTGGGTGATTAGTTGATATCTCGGGGGAAAGCTTTTGCAAATTGGTGATGAAATGTAATCATTCTTTGTTGCAATTCTGTCTATATTTATGAACTCCCATTTCCCTGAACGCCGTAAGAAGTAAACATGAGAGGCCCATTTGCTAATATACTCTCCTCAGACAAAGGTCTACCCTAACCACCCTTTCTTGCTTAATTTCTTTATCAAAATCATCATATGTGCTCCCTAGTTGTCTCTGGGACTTTCCTGCTGCCTGCTCTACGTGTACATGTATTTATGCCCTTTCTTATCCTTTGTGCATAGCTCCACTGAACAGTGATCACTGCTGTGAGTTTGCACTTAGTCCCCAAGGAAAATTGCAGTGGTTGGTTCTTTTTCTAGGACTCTGTTTTGGGTGCTGACCTCCAGTGTTTCTTCTATTCCGTGGAAGTGTTGTAATCAGCCTTTTACATTTATCCTACTACTTTATACTCAATAAAATATGACTCCTAAATTCAACTCTACTATCAGATAGCTTTGCTATTCCTATTTATAGATGGCAGTGGTTTTTGTTGTATGTTATCAAGCTGCAGTTCTCCTTTTCCCCACATAAAATTTTGCTTGTTTTGTACACAGACTCCATGTGTCAGAACAGAAAATAATTGGCCGTTAAGGTCACGCAGGGAAGGTATTGAATTTTCCCAGGTTTCTGTGTGCAGCACTTGAGCCAATCACATTTATTAATTTTAAGATGACCCCTCAGACATTTGAACTTGACCCTTCTTCCTGCCAGTAACACCTGGCAAGAGAACTAAATAAGTTAAATTGCAGATATATTCAAGATTTATTTTAGCTAAAGCCTGTTTGTAAGATGTTTGTGTGCCAAGTTATATGTGGAGTAAACTTTTACAGGCAAACACTAAATCGGGGCAAGGGGTACGGGAAGAAGTGTAAAGGGGAGTAAAATAGAAAGGTTGACAGACTCTTAACTATAATGAAAACGGTTACAGAGAACTCTGTGGTATTAACTTAGATAATTGCCAGAGTCGTAAAATCCAGATTTTTCTGTCTGCAAGGCTCCTGGGAGCTGCTGGAGATGAAGAAAATTAAATATAATGGTTCATATATAATTCAGAATTTTGTTTCTTTCCCTCATTCTCAAAAGAGTAAAAAAGTGACCTACTTTCTATATGTTGTAGTTTAGTGGGAAATTCCCCCAACTCCCAGTGTTAGTATGCTTGTTCTCTTCTTAAGCAGGTGCTAACTCCCATCCCTGCTTTACTACTGCTGGCATAGTATATGCTAAATGTGTTGTGACATTCTTTCCTCTCAGTTTACAGTGAAGATGCTTGTGCTCCTTCCCAAATTCCAGTTTTGTTAAGCTTCTGGGATTAATGTAGGATCTAAATTAATTTTCTGCATGTTAGTTGTCAACCACAGTAGAAGTAATTAAATAGCAAGCTCCCCTGTAAGAGTTGTGCTTTTATATTTGACAAGTTATATGTAATGCTGGTTTAAAAGTGAAAAAAAAGAGAAAAAAATGCAGAGACACCTGTATAAAAAGTTGTCATCTTCTTGTTTGTTTGTCACAATGCATGTTTGGAATGAAATGGGAAAGAATTATTAGAAATGATCCTGAAACTCAGAGGAGAGCCACTATCAGCTCAATTGTAAGGCTGGATTTGAATTGGAAGGATTTTAGTCCAGAAGGCTTCTTCCAACACATCTTTACAAAACCAGATAGAACAGTCTAAAAACCTTGAGAGAGGAAAACAAGGAAATTTGACTTACGGTTACAAGTCAAGCCTGTCTCCATTTACTGTACACCACTACAGAAATATGCTAGAGAGGGTACGGAACCAATGCTAGTTTTGATCCTGCCCTCCAAGAAGAGTCAATGTTTAGTTTGCTGGATCTAGATCTATGTAGAGGAGCAGGAGAGAAATTTAATGAGTTTATATTCTCCCATCACAGTGATGAACTAATTCATGGGTGAGGACATTCTTCACATTTTTCAATTCTTTTCCCAGTATATTGTGACTATCATGGATGGAGAGAGATAGGAACATGTTAATCCTCTCTGGCTCAAATAGAAATTGCATTGACCAAAAAGAGATGCTGGGATGTATTATGGACAGTGTTCTAGTTAGTTTTCCTAGGACAAGTCACTCCACAATGTGATTTTCAGATGTATACAATAAGAAAAACAAGATCATATTTCTCACTAAATGAAATGTATCCTCTAGAACTGTTGCAGGGAAAGATTTGAAAAATAAGCATGGTTTATTTTTTATTTTATTTTATTTATTTATTTTAGTAAGCAGTTTAATCCAGCTATGGACATTAGACCAGTTAGCAAGAGAACTTATTCATATATTTTTGTTTTACTTTTGTGATCCAAGTATTAGGAGTTGGGAGTTTGGATCCAAAGGGAATGAATTTACGTATGCAGGACACGTTGTTCGAGGAGATAATACTTACAGTAAACAGAGGTTGCTTAACTGTTGAGTAATGCTACAATAGTTATTTCCAATATTTTGCAAGAAACAATGTTCATGCAATGTTTTACCACTAGCAATTTGTTAGTGGTTTTAATTTAATGCCAAACAAAATCCCTAAGGGCTGTAATTTCAAAAACATGGAGTATCACACGTTGGGAAGTATACCCTTTTTCTACTTTTGTAAGGTAAGACATATATGAAAGAGACACAATTTCTTTTCGCCCATTAATAGTACTTTAAAATCTAAAGTGTAAAAACACTCTTGTGACATCACAGATAGTAAATTATATGCATTGAAAGGAGATGCATGGGCGTGCAACTTATGTTAATGGAAAAAAAAAAAAAAAAAGCTTTTAAAAAATGCTTAAAGAAAGTCTTTCCACAGCAGATTACTTCAGGAAGACTGATATAATATGAAGGGGCCTGATTTACCTTCGGGTTTTGGAGCAATGATGTGTTGACTTTACAGTAAGGTCAAACCTAGCAGTACTACAAGTTTATACCTAATTGAGAAGTACTTTTTATCTTAGTTCTTTGTACAATATATTTGTATACACATATTTAGATGTCTATATTGAAAGGAGGCACAGACTTGAGACAAATTTAATTTAACTCTACTTTTCTTTAATCAGACTTTTGAGTCCAAGGTAGTGGAGACTAGCATGAATGTTATGAAGGCAAATTAGGATTTTTCCAACTTTTGTGACATCAGTTTCATAAGTTTCTCTGCTGGTGCAATCCTATCATTACCACTTTCTTTAAAAACAACATAAGATCATATTGGCCTGAAGTAAGTAAACTCATGTGTATTTATGTATGTGGTGTAATGCTGTGCATACCTAAAATACATACATAGTTATTTTCACAAACACATCTACATTGCATTAGCTGTCATCAGTTTTCATGCAGTTCCAAACTGTTTGGTCTTTGGTTGCTTCATTTTGATAAGGCATTCTGAATAGAACTTTAGGTGGCCCTTGGGAAGGTTGGCCTCCAATTTGGACTTCCTATTTCAGACATGAGGCATATCAACCTGGTTATTATTTACATCAAACACACCCAATTAGCATCCACTTGTGAAAATAACTATAAAAGTAGATCTCTTCATAATTTCCTTTCTCTATTTTATAACCCTTGAATTCATTGATAAGTAGGAGCAGAACCTGTATTAGACAGTCTGTGGCTGCATCTGTGCCTTTTAAGGCAAAAAGCCCCAGGAACCTGTTTGTGCTAATGATTCCCTCTAGAGCTTGCTTTGCAGACAATATGTGCCTTTTAAATACTACATGTCTAATGTTCCTTGGTGAGACATCCACAAGAGAAGATGAGCTTTCCATTCAGATGGTACATGGAAAAAACCCAAGAATGGTTTGCCAGGCTCCTCACGAAATTTTTGATGGGATGCTAGCTTGTTAGCTTAAAGGCAAAGCATGTAGCCATGTCTTGTCATGGGGACTAAGAGCATAGTACTGATACAATCCTATGAAGGAAAGAAGCCTGTGCTGGAAACGTATGCCTTTATCTCTAGCAAGAGAGGCGGGTAAATTGTGATGAAGTTGCTGGCAAAGACTATGCTTTGGAGTGGAAAAGTGAGCTTGGAGTTCTATGGCAAATAATTGTGAGTAGGAGATGCAGAGTAGCCAAGCAGGACAGATTCCATCTGCCCAAATGCACGTCATGGTTGTGAGTTCTTGGGAAGATATCTGCAGCAAGGCAAAGCACGCTTTACTCAAAGTAGATGCAGAATGGAATATCTGTTCTTAGTTGCAAAAATTGGTCCAACATCTTCTCTTTGGTATTGTAAAAAGAGAGACTAAATGGACTGTAAAGGAAAATACGAAATAAAAAAGCAGAAGTTAGCGTAGAAAGGAAGAGTGATGTAGAGGAGCTAGTGAGGTGGATTGAGAGAAGGAAGTGGTGGTGCAGAAGTGAAAATAATACTTCTCTAGTCATGATACATAAGAATGAAGGGAGCAAAGTCATAAAGCTAGAACATAATTTCATTACTGATTGATTGAATAGCATGCAAGAAAAAATGAGGGAAAAGCATAGGGGAGAGCAGATAAAAGAAAGGTTGCATTAGGGTGGTGTGTCACTGGGATGATGATTTTCGCACCGATTCACACAAATTTTTCCTGGTGTCTTTCATTGTTTATTGCCCTTCAGAACTGATAACTTCCTGATGATTGGAAGTTAGAATATTTTGTTCCACAAGGAAAAATTTGCTGATGGGATTTCATGGGTCTGTTTCGTGTGCCGTTATTTGCCAATATCCAGGTCTTCTTCCTGCTGCCTTTATGAACCTGATGTAATGCTGGTTTATACAGCACCGCCTAAAGGAACACTCAACATGAGCAAGCTATACAAGTATTCTACAGAGTTTGCCAACCCCAGAGGGCAGGAACACTTAGACAGTTTTGAACACTTTGGTTCTAATTTAGAACTAACTGGAACATACCTCATCTCCACAGTTTCATTTTCTTTAGAAAAGAACATTGGTTTAATATATTAAACAAAAAATAATCATTAAGAGTCATTTGTGAGCCTTTTTAATAAAGAGGAACATGGGGCAACCCAAAGAACTCTCCCACAGCATTACATTGAAGCTGCATGTCAAGTTTGTAATGCTTGGAGATGTTTTGGAAGTAAGAAAGCAGAAACCACTCCAACTAAAAATCATTGTCTTCACTCCAGCAGATATTATGAATAGTTTTGTTGATACTGCATTCCTGGAGTCCATGAACAGTAGCAATAAAGTGTGAATACTTGCATTTCTAAACACTTATGAAGAACTTCTCCCTCTAGAAGAGTGGAGGTACATTCAGTATAAGCAATGATGCTTTTTCAATATGCGCTTTGGTGATACACCCATTATTTTTCACCAGCGAACATTGCTTACACCAGAACAGCTGGTAAATATACATAGAAAAGCTGGCTGGGAAAGAGAAGAAATTACTGAGCAGAAATACAAATTTCGGGGTGCAAATTCTCAAAGATACTTTTCGCATGTGAAGGGCAGCTAGGAAGTGGTATTGTTTTGATTTAATTGGACAGGAGTTGGTTAAAATTCAAATTTGGTTATTGAGGATAGATATAAACACTTTACTGTATGATGGTAAAACAAGTTACTTGGCATATAGACAATGATTAGAGGTAAAATTACTTTTAAAAGAGCTGGTTTCCTGGTTTCCCTGAGTTGTAAGTAAGGTTAAAAAAAAGTTTAACATTGCACCCTTTTACTATTGAAAATGATTGACCTTTTTCATTTTCTGAAGGTGAGTGTATATGAATGAGATAAGCTAGAATGTCAACTTGCAATATGTCAGCTATGGCATGGTGGTTGTCCATATATAGGCTGTAACCCAGCAAAAAATGCAAGCTAAATGAAAAGTAATTTCTCCTTGATGAAAGGTAGAAGAAGCTACCTTGCATTCACAGCAGGAGTAGCTGATGCACTATAAAATTACTGCTGAATTTTACTCCTTGCTCTTTGGAGTACTGTAAGAGGGAAGAAAGTATGAAGAGCCTTGAAATTTAGAGACAATTATTCTTCCCAAGTTTTGTGTGGCTCTCAGGATGGTGAGTAATGGGTTGCTGTTCTGCACAGCAGCACAGCTGTACAGCTACTGGATTTGCTTCAACAAAACATCAACTTTTCAGAGAAAATTGGCTGCAGGAAGATAACAGATGTACGAAAGAAAATAGGGAAAGGATAACTTTTAGCATCTTTATATTTTGTTTACTAGAAATTTTTAAAGGGAGAAAAAGCCTAATTGTTATGGCAAGTTGCTATTTTTGCCCTTATAAACTAATTTTATCATACCCATTTGTTCATATTATTGAACCACAGATAAGAGTGCTGTTGTAGCTTGGCTAGTTCATATTCAACTTTCCTCTTCCAAACACTTTGTCTTTGGTACTACTTAAATGGCAACAGAAGCTGGCAAGAATCTATGGCTACACTGCTTGTTCTTTTAAAGAACAAAAACCTCTGGTTAACTCTTCTCTTTGTTTAGTCTATTGTTTCAGTTTCTTTGCAATGACAATTGCAGATATTTTTCTGGAGAGAATTATGGTTCAGTCTCTATGAAGTTTATTTCTGTTTGCTAACAAACTACTCTTTTTCGGGTTTTGTATTTGTTGTATTATGGTAGCAGTCATGGACACTAATTCCCAAACATGGGCTTGTAATTCCTGCTTGGGGTTATAATCACAGAAATATAAAGGGCACAGGAACTAGGAATTTTGACACAATCCCAGAGCTGTTAGGAAAAGAGAGGTCATGATGCCCTTTTAAGTGAGGCTGTGACTGGAAATGTTCGGGACTCACTGTCCTGGTAAACCTGTTGTCCTCATCATAGGACCTCTTTATGGGCACCATACAAACACATAACAAAAAGCTGTCTCCTGTCCTGGAAAGCCTATTGTCTAATTTACAGCTTTTTTTAGCAGCAACTTTCCACAATAAATCTCAAAAGGTTGCTTTCTGTCAACAATCCATTAGAGCTTTCACGGGAGCAAATGTTGAACACCAGCAGCGCTGACCCACACATACTCTCAAATGTTTACTGTAGGAGTGGCTGTGGTGCCAGCACATCCTGTCTCTGGAAGTGTCATAAAAATCTGTGTCTACAGAGGCATGTGAGGGCAGGGAAGCAGGTGGTGATACTTCCTGAGAATATTTTCCCAGTCAACAATTTGCAGGCCGGGGACTTCCTGAACCAGAGATAATGATGTGATATTGAGGTGTCTTTGCCTCAGCAGATTCCTTTTCCATAAACTTGTCTAGTTTTCTGTTGAACCCATGTTGACTTGCACCTGTGGTAGAGTGTTCCACTGCATAATTGCATATTAGGGTGAGTGCGACTCATTTTGCTTGTTTTGAGGCTTGCACCTGCTAATTTCAAGGGTAACTACATTTGATAGGACAAGCAATAGTTTCTTGGGATGGCCTCAGGTAAAAGATATAACAAAAGACCCACTTGTATTACAGTAAAAAAAGAGGTGAATATTATGATAATATAGACACCAACATCTTTTTTAATATGCATTTTAATAATGAAGAGCTTCAGTCAGTGATTGCTAACCAACATGGTGATGGAAAAAAGAAAAAAAAAAGAAAAAGACAAGAAATAAGAGTAGTACTGTTGTTCTGCCTAGAAGCCCCAGTGTATGTAATGAAACAGTCTTCTTGTTCACAGCCTTAGGCAACAAGACAGACCAGGAGCAGAAAAATTTGCCTGGTTGCTTATGCAAAATTGGATTTTTGACATCCATAAGTTCAGGAATTGCATCTGACCAGGTTTTTGCTCTGCATCCTGTTTTTACAATTCACTTTTAAATGGGGTATGTTTACATCATGGTTAAAAAAAAATATTATAATTAACTTACTGAGAACTCCTTGCTGCTGCAACTGAACTATGCAAGTGAAGTCTTAGTTTATAACAAGCAAAGGTTTGCCCTCTCCACTGAGATCTGCCAGGTAAACACACACATTAACTTGCAATAATGACTACAGTAGTCTTCATTTGCTATATATATTTCAGTAGTCTTCATTTGCTATATATATATTTTTTTATGTAGTTTTGACCACTTGACAATTTCAATGAGCAATTGATAAGAAACAGAACTTATACAACATTCATGTATCTTGCACATAAAGTTCTATGTGGTTTACAAACAGAAATGTGCTCTATAATTTCACATGAATGCTTAAAATAATTATTAAACAACTCTTTGTTTTCATGCTGGGCTGAGGTTTCCTTCCACATCTGTAGTAAATTGTCCTAAGGAACAGTGACTCAAAAGAACTGGATTGTCTTTAGTAGCATGGTCAGGGTCAGCTGATGAGTCGTGAAAAAGATTACTGTTACAGCTGATCACAGAAAAAAAAATGGTTTTATGTATTATATTTCAGCAAGTAAAATACATAAAAATTAATATCTTTGGCAAGATCTTCTGGTTTCTTCTGCCATTTTAGCAGGCTGTCTTCTATGTATGAAGGGATCCTGTGAATGGATAGAATGCTATGAAATAGAAAAATGGTAGAAGCATATGTGCTAGAGAGTGTCACTCGCACAATTTTCCAGCAAGTGATTGATGTTTGAAGTTTTTGTATTATACATATTTACTTGTAGGTGGCTTTTATATGCTGGATTTAACTTTCACATTATCCGATGTAATTTAATGAGGAAATTGGCCTTTATCTGAATACTGGATCATGTAGCACCAGTTCTTGAAGACTTCTTTCTCCAAGTTGCGTAAGTAATTGTTCTTTCTGAATTATTCTTTTAGCTTTCTTTGGGGAATAGTAGAGGATACAGCTATCTTCCTGGGGGTGGGGGAAAGCTGTGTTATGCTGACAGAAATCAGGAAAATCTACATTACAAAAGAATGCATTTTTTTATCAACCATCTTATAAAGTATGTATGTGTGGCAGGAGAGTAACCTTTATTTCTTTACCTCGGGGCAGGCTGTGTATAAAATGAAAGTCCTGTGAGAGCCCAATTTGAACAGGCAGGTTTTATGAACAGACTTGAAGGAATTAGGGCACATTAGTATAATTGAGAAGGGTAACCCAGTATGAACCAACCTTCTTAGGGACAAAAATGTATATTAAACTGAGATAATAATTTTTTAGGGAGAGAGAAATGAACCAAAGTAAAAACTATATTAGTATTGCAACTATTCAAAAAAATAGTGACGGTTATAAAAAAATTTCACTAAATAGCTCTGGGAGTTATGTTCTGCTTTGGTATTTGTGTCCTTCTCTGGTATTTCTGCACATTTCTCCACATATAACTGTGGCCAGTGAAGTCAGCTCTTAGAAATATCTGAAAAAGAAACTGTTATGGTTCCGGCTGCACATGTCAGTCCTCATACTACTGCTGCATTTTTGATTTCTGCCTTGCATAGTAAATAGGTATGGACAAAATAAACAGAGAGGGACAGCAGAAACCTGACTTTCAATTTGGAGTTAGACACATAAGGAAAAAATATCTGGTCTATAATATAATTTGAAAACCTAAGCTATACTTATGCAGGAATTAAATATTCTGTGCATAGATGACTTGCTTTTTATTGACAATCTGTATCTGAAGTGGCCATTATTTCTGTGAAAAACTGCTCACTTTTCTTCAAGCGTTTCTCCCTGTGCTGTTTTACCATCTGTTGATGAATATAAGTAAATATTGTTATTGTAAAGATACTCTCTAGTCTGGCCTGTAACGTGTGATCCAAATTAAATCTTGGCTCTCTGGGGAGCTGGTGATTTTTAGTGGTTCTGAGTATGTGTGACTGAGAGTGTGTATAAAAACCACAAACCACCAAGGTCATTTTTATTTATTTATTTATTTATTTATTTGCTTTGGAGACCCTGCCTCTATATGGGGAGGGGGTGCTAGAAATCTGGGTGCATGAGGTAAGTGTATGGATGTTCTGCTTACATATGGAGTGAATTAGGAAAGGCTGAGAGAGAAATATACTACATTTTCCAGTGTCCATCATTATGAAAGTGGAATAAGTGTGAACCAGCTGCCAACTTTACATGCTGAGCAGAATACTAACAGTAAACTTGTCTTCTTTAAGTTGCTCATTTTACCAATATGTTTCTCCTTGGTCTTGATGGGGGGAAAAACTTAGGCAATCTCAAATATATAAGTATTGAAGCACACCGAGTTAGAATTGTTTAAATGGAAAATTTAGCCACATTAATAGTGCATCATCTTTTCTCTATTAAGGGAGAAATAATGGCAAAGGTTACAGGATAAAATTTAAATATAACCAAGTTAAATAAAGACAGAGTGGCTCCATGATAGGAAAAGAATTAGCGCAAGATAGCTTGAGAGGAAACAAACCCACGGTGGATCTATTTTCTGTATCTGTAAATAAATACAAATGAACAACTGAAAATTGACCTGAGAGGCTCTCCTTGGTTTTGAAGTAGAGAATTCACTGGAAGTGTAAGAATAACAACAGGGATATGTCAGGTGTAAGTGAAAAAAGAACAGAGTTCTTAAATTGTAATCAGAAAAATAATTAAAATAACATCAGCGGTGTGTTCCTTTGGGTTATAGTTGCCTACATGATATAATTCTCAGTCAGTCAAGGAAAACAGGGGAAGATCTTCTTACTTTTCTGCATTATTTTATAATGTGAAATTAGCCCATTTTTCCAGATGTCTCTGTTACGTATCCAGTTGGGCAAGCCAAAAGGGTATTCTTCTGTTTCAATGAATAGAGTTCTTTGTAAATTAAACACAATACTTTTATAAGCATTTGGCTAAGGAGCTACCTGAAATGATGTAGACGAAGTAGATGAAAAATACTCAAAATTAATATCATGTGTTTTCGCTTGTGCTAAGAAATATTTTCTTCACTGAAATATGAAATGTTAGTGTGAACTGAAATAAAATTTTAATAATAGTGGAACATCTAGCACTTAATTTCTGAAGTTATAGAAAGCAAAATGAGTGCAAAATGTATTCTGTGAATCAATCATATAATTCCAATATGAATAATGAAACAAATTTCAATTATATTACTAGAGGGTGAATGAAACAGCTCCCGACAGATGAAAATGAAGTTGCATAATACGAAACAACACTGAATAAGGAGTCATGTTGGAAACCTTGTGATCGATCATAGAAATATTCAGAAGTTGTGATCAAGTATATAATAAAGATAGGCTTGAATCAATGCAGTTTTGCTGTTATCCAAACTACCCAAAAATTCTCAGGTATGCACCCTTCATGTTGTTAGCATATCATTTAAATAACTTCTGTAATTCAAATTGCTGCATAATGAATACTCCTGGCTTCTATTAGGAACTCTGTGTCCCCTCTTCTGGACAGCAGAAAGAATTTCATCTGTATACCCTGTATACTGGCATAAAAGCAATACTTTCATTTACTCTCTCAGTTCCAAAGTTCATCTCAAAGTGCTAAAATAAGTGTTTCCACTAAATATAAACCACGTTTTCCATTAGCTCTTTTATGTTTTTGATTTCTCAATATTTCTTAGTATTTCTCTTGATTTGGCATGAAAGCCTGTTTATACAGGCGCTGACCATGGTTACCTTCCTTTGGTTTTGCTTTTGCAGTAGCCAATCAGAACTTTGTAGAAACAGTTTTTTAAATTTCCAGAGTTCTTTTAATTAAAAGAGAGATGAGGAGAGACAGAGGGAGACAGAAATATTGACGTTTTCTTAAAAAAAATATTTTTAAAGTATATTTGCATAGTTGCAACATTCTTAATTGAGGCTTTTTGAAAAAAAAACAAACAACACCAACCAACCAACAAAACCTTGTCCTAAAGAAACTTGTCCTAAACTGCCAAACTCCTTCTATAAAAAGCACGACTCTAATATCTAGTAGTCTAAACATGCTGATATAAAATTTTTCTAGTTTAGAAATACAAAGCTGATGAGGTTAAGCCTTGTGTTGTTTCCTGAATCATTGCTATGATCTACAAAATAGTTGGCATTTAGTATTTCTAGTTTCAGCTTTATCTAAAGCATTTTGATGAAAGAATTATATGGGAAAAATACCGTTCCTCTAATAACACAAAAACTGACAGAAGTGATTTTTCTCAAAAATGAGCAAAAATTACTGTGGACTGAAATGCAATATGGAAAGTATTAGCACAAGCGTAGTTTGTTTTAGTACTACAATTAGAACAAGTCTGCAGCCTTCATATATCCAAGCTGACATCAGTCTTGAATGACTTTTCCAGAAAGAATAGTATGGCGCAGAAAAGAGTAACATGTGTAGGCATCCTCAGCAGTGGCATGCCGAACAATGAAACATGTGGTTTAGTTGTTCAGTAAAGAAACCACTACAGACATGAGCGTATTTCCCTACATCCATCCAGGAGGCTGGACAGTACACAAAAATGGGTCATTTAAATTTGTGGCTGGGGTCCATCTCTAAGATAGTTCTATCTTACAGCATGATATGAAATGATCTCATGATTTGTAAATACTTTGCCCAGATTAATTATCATCATGAAAGTCAGGAATATTTTAAATCACCCTGATTATACAGATAGATCCTAGTCTTTGCGTGTATACACACGATACACATAATTAGAGCAATGTGCTTCATTCAAACCAACTGCAATCATGAAATTACTCTTGCCCATTAAACTGTACAGGAGGCTGTGATTACATCCTTTTCATTTTTAATGAAAATATGAGTTCCCTGCAATTCCAAAGCTCTCAAATGTTTCAAACCAGCTGTAGCAGTAGGACTTTTAATTATACTTTTGTTTAGCTAGTGACATGTAGCTTCTTCTCAGGCTGAATTAGCCCTGGACAAGCAGATAGGAGTAATGTGAACTAAAAAACTAAATGCAGAGCAGCTGTGGACAGAAATGAATGCCTTGATTGAAAACACTCTCCTGGTAGTTTTCTTGCATGTTGCTATGGTACAAAATATTATGTTTTTATTACTTGTTTTCTAAAGTGACAGGTGTCCTTTAGAGTGGCTTTCCTGTGCTTTTACCTTTAATTTTGAAAACCAAGTTGTTCATTTGTAGTTTACTTCTATATAGTGAAAAAGCAGCCCATTATTTTTCCTGCAGTGACTGATCTCTGTTCTCAAAAATGCATCTAAACCTTTTCTGGGGAAGGGTCTAGCCTGCACTGGTCCCCCGTAGCCTGCACAGTCCCCCACAACATCCTGCTCGCCAAATTGGAGGATACAGATTTGATGGGTGGACTGTTCAGTGGATAAGGAATTGGCTGGATGGTCACATCCAGAGGGTGGTACTCAGTGGCTTGAAGTTCAGATGGAGAGCAGTGACAAGTGGTGTCCCTCAAGGGTCTGTGCTGGGACCAGTACTGTTTAACATTTTTATCAATGATATAGACAGAGGGACTGAGTGCACCATCAGCAAGTTTGCAGATGACACCAAGCTGTGTGGTCTTGTCAATACACCAGATAAATGGGATGTCATCCAGAGGGACCTGGACAGGCTGGAGAGGTGGGCGCAGGTGAACCACATGAGGTTCAACAAGAGCAAGTGCAGGGTTCTGCACCTGAGCCAGAACAATCCTCCCTATCAATACAGACTAGGGGATGAGGTATGGGAAAGCAGCCCGAGGAAAGGGACTTGGTGGTGTTGGTAGATGAGAAGCTCAACTTGAGCTGGCAATGTGCACTGGCAGCCCAGAAAGCCAATTGCATCCTGGGCTGCATCAAGAGAAGTTTGGCGAGCAGGTCACAGGAGGTGATTCTGCCCCTCTGTGCTCATGAGACCCTACCTGGAGTACTGTGTCCAGCTTTAGAGTTCTCAACACAGGAAGGACGTGGACCTGTTAGAACGGGTCCAGTGGAGGGCCACGAAGATGATCAGAGGGATGGAGCACCTCCCCTATGAAGACAGACTGAGAGAGCAGGGGTTGTTCAGCCTGGAGAAGAGAAGTCTCCAGGGAGACCTTATAGCAGCCTACCAATATCTGAAGGGAGCCTACAGGAGAGCCGGAGAGGGACTCTTTGTCGGGGAGTCTAGTGACAGGACAAGGGGGAATGTTTTTAAATTGGAAGAGGGGAGATTTAGATTAGATACTAGGAAGAAATTCTTTACCGTGACGGTGGTGAGGCACTGGAACAGGTTGCCCAGGGAAGCTGTGATTGGCCCAGCCATGGAAGTGTTCAAGGCCAGGCTGGATGGGGCTTTGAGCAACCTGCTCTGGTGGGAGGCGTCCCTGCCCATGGCAGGGGGGTTGGAACTCGATGATCTCTAAGGTCCCTTCCAACTCTAACCTTTCTGTGATTCTGTGGTTGGTTATGATTTAGAAGACATTAAGCAGCTTTCTGTGGTTGAAAAAAAACAAACAGAAAATTATTGGACTAAGGCATTAATGAAAAGTGTGTATTTGATGAATGGTATTTCTCTTTTATTTTGAATTTGGACCTGCAATATATGCATAACTGAAGTAGGCTGTGCTATTATGAATATGCCAATTCCTTTAATCGCACATTGAATATTTAATGTACTTAGAGTAAAGAATGGTATTGTTTATTGTTATCGTACAAATAGGTGACTTGAGCCTTGTTTCTATCACTGTATCAGTTCTTCAGTGCCATGGGAGTTTTTAGAAAGTAAACAGGAAAAGTATAACACAATTATCAAAACAAGACCATCTTAAAGACTTATCTTTGCAAATGACATTTCTAACCGCACAGGTGTATTTGGCTTGTTAACTATGTGTCACCAATAGCTCAGAATTCAACAGATCCTAGTTTGGTGCTTTTCAGCTCAGTAGCACTTTATGTAACCATACAGCTTCTTTGAAACAAACAACTTGGGGGCAATAATCCAGGACAGTTGCAAAAGCATAGACTTTTTTTGTTTTGAAGTAGTTGTGTCGTTGCTGAGCATGACTTTTCATAACCAGCTGTGTTTCTAAATTCACATTCTATCTGCTTACTTTGTCTCTTTCATATTCAGGATTTAACTAGTTGCTCAAACAGACCTCAAAAATCTCCATTGAACTCCATAGTAAACCACTCAACATGAACTGAAATTCAAAGATTTGTTTTTAATATCAGCATTTCTCAGGAAATTATATCATTTAGTCCAAACTCCTATACAATAGAAGTTATATTATTTAAGCCACTTACTCATGAACTAAGCCAAGCAAATTAAATTTGACTAGATTTTGTATTTCAGAAAGGCATTCAGTTTTGATTTAAGACTGTGAAGAGGTGAGGAATCCACGACAGGGTAGTTTGCTCTTGCAGTCAGTGTCCTCTGCAATTCTACAGGCATTGCCTGAAGCACGCTCTGCTTGTGCTAAGTGTTCCAACACTTACTCCAGACTTGGTATGATTAGAGACATGCCTCTGCAGAGTCAGCTGACATAAATTGTGGCAATGTTAAACAAAAAACCTCAAGTTCCTTGGAATGGCAATACTTTGAATGAGGTAGGTCATTTGTTTCAACACGAAACTTCTAAAGGAATTCCTTTGCTTCAAAAAAGGCCTGGGAGTATGTACCTAATGCTCCCTTAACAGTGGAGCGTGAGAGGTTCCTCTTGGAGCAGTTCAGTCCAAAAATCTAACCAAGATTCACCAAGAGTTTCTTGTGCTGGAGGAACCTGTCTTAACCAGTTACAGAAGGTGTCAGAAGTAGTTATTTTAAGTAGCTAATTCATATACTTGGGTTAGGAATATTTGTAAAATACTCAGAGCAGTAGATCAAAGACATTCTGAATAGTGTCCCTTTTTTTGTCCATCTCACAGAACACAATAACAGAAGTACCTACACCAAACTCACTTTAAAGCTCTGACTTTGTCTTAATGCTTGAACATGTAACATTGCTAATGCCAATTGCATAATGCACCTTTGCACAAGAAGTTTCAATAAACCTATGTATTTCGCTTGGATCAAATGATATCACTACTCAGAATTTCAAATATGGATTATTTGGCCAGATCTTCTTCAGCCCTGCGAAAAGTTAGTGCAGTTTTCTAGCTGGTATCAATTAGTAAATGTTATATTTTCCAATAGAAAAACAAAGTTGTCTGAAAATTCCTGTCACATGCAGCTTCTTAGAGTTTGATACATTTGGTTTATTTACATTGCAAGATAAACTTCAGGAGGCTGAACTAGGGAAAGAATGGAGAATGAAGGGAAATGCAGATTTTGAAATTGTATCTAAGCAGAAAATTATTGGCTTCAGATTGCTTTTCTGTTTTCTTATATCCTGTCTCAAGATAAACTATTTTGGATTAAAACTAGTTGGTGCAATTAAAAAGGAAAATTTATAGTTCTTTGGGTTTTGTGCTGTGATAAAAGTGATAGAGTCTTCTCAAAAATCAGACGTTCAACCTGGATACATAGTGATTTATGACATGTTGGACCTTCTTGGTTTAACACTTATCAAGGATAAATTATAAGTCTCTCAGTAATGTTATTCTGAAATTTTTGTCGCAGACACTATCTTGTCTTGCAGAGGGATTTGTTTGGCCACTGAATTACAAGTATGATTCCTCAGACTTCCCTCACTTAGTATTTTTTATTGCTATTGTTGCAGGTAAAAGGTACATCTCAACATTGTTTCATGCTCTTTGCAGGTCTTCCATTTTTTCTCTTACGCTGTGCTGTACTTAGTGTCAGGAATATCAAATGCTTCAACTCCACTGTGAAATAGAAAGCATGACTGCCTTGCTGACCATTTATCTTTCACTGGTTTGAATCCTTCCTCAGGCACAGTGCAGGTCTGTGAAAATAAAAAGTGTTTTTTCTGTTTCTGAATGTTTTAAGCTCTGCTTAATACTGTTAGAACTGTTGCATTTCCAGCAGTGAAAAAAAGACCTCCAGAGAATGTGTCTGCAGACACCGGAAAGGAAGGAGTGCAATACTGGGTATCTGTGGGGGTGACAGTGTCATACTGTGGTGAAAGCATCTTGATATGGTTGTGTCCTTACTGCGAAACTGGGATACTGCACAGGGATCCCCTGCTTTCTGAACACTAGCCCCTAGATCTTCAAATCTCCCAAATCTGTATCCCACCAGATATCAGCCAGCCAGCCAGTAATCCCATATCCCCTGACCTTTTTGTACCAAGGCCTTCCCATCCCTGAACCGTCTACTCCGGTACTATTGCTTTTTTTCCCTGCCAAGCCACCCTAGTCTTGTCAGGTTATGGCTTGAAGCTTTCTCCTCCTCCACTGTGTCCTGGATACTCATGTGTGTAAGCCCCTCACTTCTATCTACATTCAAGTGCTTTCCCACCTGTGCATTCAACCCATCAACCTCCCTCCCCACTCCAAATCTGTATGTCTGTAGGAACAATTACTGACAAGTCCATTTCTGTTTCTAAAGCTATAGATTTATGAACCCTCCCCATGTCCTCTTTCACTCCCTTGGATACTAGCACCTGCTAGCTGGCTGAACTTCTCCACTCTCTTGGACTTACCCTCAGAAATAAACATGCCCCAGCTCTTGTTTCTGGCAGAACTCTAAGAAAACCTGGACACAGGCTGCAGTAATCAAAAATCTGCTCAGATGGCAAAGAAAAACAAGAGTCGTTTGGGATAAAGAGTCCATATAGAGTTGTGTTTTAACTGTTGTTCTTCAGTTCTTGATTTATTTTACTCCTGGTACACTTTGCTCTTGGTTCTGTAATCACTCAGGGGCAAGAAGGCCAACTCCTGAAGGCCCACTTAATTCAGCATCTGTGGTCTAGCTGATCGGCATTACGTAAGATGAACTTCAGCATAACATAACCAGTCCCAACTGAAAGGTACGTTGCTGCACAACATATGCAAAATACATGATCATGTGAAGGATTAACAAATTGCTTGGCCTCGTTCTCCAGTTCTATAATCTCTTCCATGTGGGAATGTCCCCGCACCCAGACAGAGCCCCTGTGGCCTCCATGAGGTTCTCGCTCTCCTGCCATAGCTGTGTCTGTGAATCAGTGGCACTGGAGACTGTGCTTGACATGACTTTTTGTAAAGTAGTTGTTTCCACGGGTAGTTTTGTGGCATCTTAATGAGGTTCAGGGAGAAGAACACCAAAGAGAAAGAGAATGAACGTGGTTTTATGCCAGAACACGTAATTATTAGTAGTAGCCTGACTTCTACAATGGAGGTGTTGCAGCCAATGAGTTTAGGATTTCCTGTATTAATGAATTTTAATGTGGGCAAGAAGCTGCTAAGATAAAAATGAGAAGCGTAACTAATCTAATATTATTCTCCCCCTCTCCCCCCACCTCACCATTTGCATATATACAGAAACCCCTCTTTTTTTTTAAACTCTACTCATATTGAACAGTGAGATGACAAACAACTTTAAGTGACCAGTTTGGCAATAGTTTGGAAATGCTATATCCAGAGATAATTTTATGCACTGAGTTATGTGTGCCACACTGCAAGTTAATAACTTAGGCCATTAAAGAAAGACTAAGATAAAAAAGGATTTCTTGTCAGTCAGACACATGTGTTTCAGAACACATTGTGTTTTAGAATCATTGGATGTGGTTTTTGTTATTGGCCCTTGCTGGGAAGACAGAAAAGTGGCAGTGCAAAAGAGTAGTATAAAAATTTTAATTCTCTTGATATCATCCAGAGTGGCAATTTTTTTCCCCTGAGGTACTGACATAAACATCCATTTTTATTTTATTCAAATACAGGCCTGGAAGGGAAGATGCTTTAGGATTTGGGGCTTTTTAAGTAAAAATGAGTTGAAACTAGCTTATTTTTCCCAGCTATCTTAACTTAGCACTGTCTGCTGAAAGAAGGCAGTATTTGTTTACAGTAGACTGAATTTTGAAAGCTTCCATTAGAACTACTGAAGAAAGATAAAATGTTTTGCACATTTACCACTGAGTATTCTGTTGTAGCTCTAATTTCAACCCCAATATATTTGCTTTGCATTTGTGCTTTGAGTTGGTTTCACTGATGAAGACATAATAAATTATACATAAAAGAGAGTGATCTTCTAAGAGGATGTTCATTAAGCAGTTCTAACTTGTGATGCACCAGAAACCATATGCTTTGTGCATTGGCTTGCAGCTGTAAAACAGACTTGAAATTACCAAATGAAGGCTTGGTGCCAGTTTCCAGTGAAGCCAATGGCAAAACTCCATTTATTTCAGTGGTTTGGGGTGAAGTGTGTAATAGTCACAACTACAAATTAAGAGTTTTTGGTTTTGAGCCAAAACCTCCTCTTTCCTTCTGCAGGTTTGCTGAAAATGCAGGTGAACACTCCACCTCTTTTTTTTTTTTTTTTTTAAATGTATGAAGATATGAAAATTGAAGTCTGTTTTTCAGTCACTTTTGTCCCCTCTCTTTACTCACACTGCAAACCAAAGTTTAGTAACCCTGGGCAGTCAGGTTATAAGGAAAGAGGAAGCTGGGGTGTCCAGTATTTCTGGTCACCTCACAAGTAATCTAGAGAGTAGCATGGCTATGTGAGTGCCCTAAGGCCTCTTACTGGGATGGAGGGACAGGTCCTGTCTGTTGGCATCCGTGGTGTTGCCATGGATACCATCCTACTGTTGATTCTGTTCATAGCCTGATGCTGCACTCAGGTAACAAAAGGCTAGACCATTTTTAGTTTATTGGAAGAGGCCTATCCAAGCTGTGAAGGAGACATTTTGGGAAAAATGCCCACCCTTTGTTAAAAATCTAAGTAATTTATTATTGGTTTTGTGCAACATTGAATGGTTCTATCCTCTGCACAAGAATAAAATTTGTAACATGCCTCTGAATTAATTATGGAAGACTTCCAAACTATTGAAGGGATTTCAGAACATACATCCCCTTGAAAGAAAAATGGTTGAGTGGGGTCCCTTTCACGTTTCTCTTTCTTATTTACTACCTGAAGTGCCTTTCCATCTTTTAAAAGATTTCTGCCCCTTTTATCTTGGCAAAAGAGCTAGGCTTGTGGCTTGTAGGCTGAAAGCATTCACTGTCTAAGCAAGCTTGAGCCTCTTAGCAGGGAGTCCATACTGGACTTAAAGCAAAAACCTATCCCTAATCCTGGAACCGTCATGAAGCGGAGAATGTTAGAGTCATTTACAGCTGCCTGGCATTGTTGCTGAGGGACAAATTGAAATCGCTGGTCTGCCAGGCTTGTCAACACCTTTGTAATCTGCCGCCTAGCCTGGTTCCCCAAAGGACTCCTTGGAGAGAGTGAAGGAGCCAAACTGACAGCCAAAGACGGAGTCCACCTACTTGTCCCTTTTTCTTCCTTTGTCTTTGTTTCTTTTCCGCTTTTATAATTGCCTTTCTTTTTGCTTGTTTTTATCCCAACACTAATGTTGTAATATCGGTAAGTGGTTTAATTAGAAGATTTATTAACTTGTGTTTTCAATCTTTTTACTGAGAAAAAGTACCAAAAAACTTAACATCAAAATAAGAGCTATTACACAATTCACTAGTTGGGTGCAGTCCGTCCCCTTTGAGTTCCATGGCTAAACTCCCATTGGCTTTCATGGGAGCCTATTAAGGAACAAACTCTTGTTATTTTGTAATATGTATGCCACATGGGGTCTCAATTTAGTCACTTAACTAAAGGCACCTAAACAAGTGGCCTTTTTTTTTTTTTTTTTTTTTTTTTTGTGTGATGTGAACGACTCAAGTGGCTAAACGGGAATACGCGTACCTAATTTTAGTACAACCACAGTTGAATATGGTAACCATAGTCCAGTATCATAACTTCATCTATAGGGTTTGGCATTTATCAGTCACTCTGAGAATGGCTTGACAATCAGTGCATCAAAACAGTCCTGTTGGGTGCGTCCCACAAATCTAAAATAAGCACATAGTAAAGGAGAGAAGTAAATATGAAACACAAATCTGGGATTAGCTTGACAACATTAATGTCTGTCTGAAGCTTTGCTTCATGATAGTAATTAATCACCTCTTTTCAGTGTATTTCTAATATTGCAAATTATTAATGCTTTAAAAATATAAAGCAATTTAAGTTGTCATCAGAGCTGGGATAGTGTTTTCCTGGAGCAGCACTCTGCAGAGAGTTTGGTGAAGATCCAAGAACTGGTAAATTTAGAGCAGAAAGTGTTTAATGCACTTGATTATTAAACACCAAACTATAAACAAGCACTTCAATATTTGGAAAATCATGACCTCCAACATAATATCATTTTAAAAAATTTCGTTTCCAAGTAGCAGTAATGTAAACTAAGACTCTTAGGATTTATAAAGCCATTGTTTGTTCTTTTCATAGGGTGATTAAAATTTGTCTTGTCAGTTTAAGGATTATGGCCAGATCTAATTTTTTGTTACACCATTGTAAAGAAGTTCCAACAGTGAATACTTTTTACTTTTAAATACAGTCAGGAAGCATGGTGTATATAAGAATAGGTGGATATCTCCTGGCTTTAAGTGATAATCGATATATACATAGCCCAGATGAAAGACATCTTTACCTCTTCCCTTGTCCACTGATGTAGTCACTCCATCATAGAACACCCCTAGGTTCGTCAGATAGGACTTGCCTATGGTGAAGCTGTGCTGGCTGTCTCAAATCATCTTCCTGTCCTCCATATGCCTTAGCATAGCTTCAAGAAGGATGTGTTCCATGATTTGCCCAGGCACAGAGGTGAGGCTGACAGGTTGGTAGTTCTCAGGATCCTCCTTTCTACTCTTTAAAAATGGGTGCAATATTTCTCTTTTTCCAAACACCCCAGACTTCACCTGAATGCCATAACTTTTCAACTATCATGGAGACTGGCTCAGCAACTATATCAGCCTATTCCCTCATGAATCTGGAGTGCGTCTCATCAGGTCTCATAGACTTCTGTATGTTCAGGTTCCTCAGGTGGTCATGAACCTGATCTTCTCTTAAAGTCGGAGGAAGTTTGCTCCCCTGGTCCCTTCCTTGCAGTTCATCCATTTGAGAGGTGTAGGAAGAGAGGTTGCCAGTGAAGACTGTGGCAAAAGTGTTGTTGAGTACCTCAGCCTTTCCCCCATCTGTTGCTACCAGTTTGCCAGTTTCACTCATTGGGGGGAGGTATGGTAAAATGCCATATTATTTCCTTTGTCAACAACACAGGTGTGCTGGAGTTCTTTGCTTTTCGACATATCTCAACAGTATGTTAACTTAATTTAGGGTTTCTTTGATAAACCCTGAATAGTTTGTTCTTTCATTGTCTTTCAGGTTTTGGGTATAGCTTCTGCATGTTTACCTCAGTTCTCCATTTTTCATTTGAACTTTCCCCAAAAGGTGATTGGATTTCTTCTGGCTTCCATGGGAAAAGGAATATGCCTTTATTGTTTAGGACACAGGCATATTCCAGACTATTCTAAAGTCTCCAGCTTTCAATCCTCAAGTTTACAGGAGGGGAGAATTTAACCTTCTGAAATATCTCTGCCAGTGGTCTTGCTTTGACTTTGGGTCTTCAGAAACCACATGCGCTAGGTGAAATTGTGCCATTCTCCTTCAACAATAATGAAGATCTCATGCACCAAAATTTGCAAGTGCTTGCTTTAAAGGATGTTCCTATGCACTAAAAACCTTCCTTACACTTTTCCTTGTATATTAGGCCATTAACCCCAGACTCTAGGTGACTGTTAATGCTGCTAGGAAAAGAAGTCAAAGAAAAAATGGTATTGCCATCTTCTATGGCTTTATTCCAGCAGATCTCTGGAGTCCAAAGAGGTTAGCTGTGTCACTGTTGTTACAGTAGCAAATCCACTGTGAGTAATGTATCTTTACCCATAGTTCCAAGTGGTTGGAAGCAGTCTATAGAACATCTTGTTGACCATTCCTCTAGGAATCTTTTTAATGTCATCATAGCTGGGATATGACACCAACCCAGGCCCTTCATCACTGACACTGTGAGTGTCCTCAATCCTTCTGGCATCTATCTGCAGCACCAGCTGTCTGAAATTTAGGTGTTAGGAGCACATTTCCCTCATTAGCCCTGAGTTCCAAACCAAGATTTCTGTACCAGAAGTTGTTTCTTTGTTTCTCTTCTTTGAATAAAATGTGCATTTTATGAGAGTCAATAAATGCAAATAACCATGGGTGGGCAGAAAGTCTGTTGGAAGCTCAAAGGAGCTCATTCTTCAGCAGAGACAACATTTTTCTGGGTTGCTGCTGGGTGTTTTGATAGACTTCAGACAGTTAGAGCACAAGAAAAGCAGTCTTCAGTCTTTAGTGATAACTGCCTAGTAATCATTCCTAGAAGTGTATGGAGAGTCTCAGGATGAATAGTCATTCCAGACATCGATGTTGGCTTGTACTGCTTCTGTGGCTGTTTTGTTATCATTCTCCAGGGATGAGGCCAACCCTGGACATTGCTAAAAAGACTAATATGCCTTTTAAGATCTGATTAATTGACTTAATATATTTTTTGGATCTGTTGGTCCATAGTAAGGGGGAATCTGCTTACAAAATGACCAGTATGCTCTGTTTCTTGCAGATTAATTTCTGGATCCCAGTCCTCAAATTTCTGAAATTGTTTCCATTTGTTAAGGACTTTTCTCCTCCATGAGACTTGAAACTTATACTAATGTCCCTTACTTACATCCTTCCTGTGAACCTGCAGCAACTTCATCACTGATACATCTGGCAAAGAAGATGTGTTTATTATTGAATATTGCCTTCTCTTGGAGGGTAAGACAGTCTTTTTCTCTTCATACATATCCATTCTTAATGGGTGCTTCTTTTGAGACCCATTCTTATTTCTGGCTCAGAATTCCATCTCTTGGAATTTTACCTAAAACTTGAATTTTATCTAATCTTCATGCCTTTCCTCCACAGCTTGAATGCCAGTCAGGCTCTACCTTATTTCTTATTTCTCTTCTTTTTTCTTATTTCTGATTTCTGACAGGATCAGAAATTCCAGATGTTTTCTGAGGCTCTTTTGGTCAACACCTGAGTGATCTGGAGATACTGTTATCTCTGTGTGCAGACAGTTCATGTAGATAAGAGGCTGCTATGGCCTGTTTTGAGACTGCAGTCAAGGCCACGTCCATGGTTGGAGTGAATGCCACGAGCTCTTCAGCTGAGAATGCTGAGGAATTTCACCTTTCCCGTCATCTGCCGAGCATTCATTTGGAGCTCTTTTCAATTTCATGAGACTCTAGGTCATCCTGGGAGCAAATGGGAATGGCGCTGTACTTGGAAGTATTCTTACAATCTTTACTGGTATGAAGAACTTCAGTTACCTCCCTGTGGTAAATATACAGCCTTCCTCTGTGATCACATTGTGTCAACATACATGTGGGCAATCACTGTAAAATAAAAGAACAGCTTATTTAAAAGTAAGAAGCATTCTTCAAAATATGTGTATAGATTTCTTGCTTTTTCTCTTCACAGTGGACATCAAGGAAGACAGAGAATCATTTTTCCTCTCGAGAAAGGAATGAAAGGGAAACTACTGTAGAAGGAAGAATTACATGGCCAGGAAGCAGGTATGTCCCCTGCCTTTTTCCATCGCATGAATGTATTTGTGCACTGCATATATGAAAAAAGCCCTCCATTTGCTGATAGGTTGTATCACTTCCTTTGCAAAACCTGCATATTAAAAATGCCAATAGGACTGAGTATTAGCACATTGAATGGGCCATCATATTGCTTTTGGGAAAGCATTACCCAGGGATGCTAAGTTCCACTTCTTGCTTCGAGCATTGACCACATGAATAAATATCACCAATCATCACTGTTTGTCATTAGCAAGTAACCAGTTGCAACTACTGGGATATAGAGGCAATTTTTTTTCTTAACATGTCTTTCATGTTGACATTTCCTCAATTGGTGGCAATAAGGCAGCTATGCTTGCCACTGGGGTGAGAAAAATAAGACACCTGCTCCATCCTGGATATAAATATTCCATAAAGGTCCTATCTACTCAACTGGAGCTTAGGATTTGACTCTTAGAGTGAGGGGTTATTGTGGCCTGCCCAAGTTAATTGCTCTGTTGCTGCTCTCTTCTCCCTTGGGAGACTTGCTTCACTTTACCCTAGTTGTGTGGCTGTCTCCCTTTTAGCAGCATGGATAAGAAAGATTTTGTGGTACTTTTCTGTGCTATGTTTAGGGGCTCCAGTTCAGGACTTGGAATTTCTCAGCTAAATTCAAAGTTACTTAGGACCTCCCGGGACCTCTCCCCCAGTAAGAACAGCAAAAGGAAGCCATTGCGATGGTTGGAGGGCAGAGTTATACAAAAGGTTACTAAACATTATTTCTTGTGCTTGTTGACTTCCAACTGCCCTACCACCCACCTTCTTGCTGAGCCAGAAGCAAATTTGAAAAAGAAACCGCTGTGCATCACTTCCCTAGCAGAACATGTTGCAGACAAAAGGAATCGAAACCACAAGTAAAGAATTGGATTTCCCCTGCTTTCTCCAAAATAAATATTTGTTTGTGAGAAAAGCAGCCGGAAGAATGAGACATGCACCCCTGACACCAAAGGCTTGTGTATTTGTGCCTGTTTCAGTAGAGATATGATAGTCCACTGAGTGTTATCTAAGGTCAGGCTAAGCTCCATCATCCTAGCTTTCAAAGTAACGTCTTCAGCTGCTTACACAAAGAAGAGAGAGAAAGGAGGCTCATGGAGCCCAACAGGGACAGGGTAGCAAGTGAAATGCAAAATGAGCAGTGGTGCTCCCCCTTGGAGCTGCTACCTGTGCTGCTCCTTCCAAACAGCAGCATCGTTTTCCCTGAAGCCATTGTGAAGAGGAGGACACACTACACACCTCTTTTGTTGGTTGTCTGCTGGAATGACGTCCAAAGAGATGTCTTTAAAATAAAGGTATCTGTACCTAAAACAGGTGCCCAAGTGCAGCAGAGAGCTCACAGACAGTGTCTGAGCAGGAGATAAGCAACTCCAGAAGATGGCTTGCGTAAAGGGAAAGGTGGTGAAGGAATGAAGGTGACCTCCCATTGTTCCCTGGAGTACAGGGGTATGTCCACTCCAATCTTCTGGATGCTGTGCATTGTGTAGTATCTTAGCAGTTAGAAGCATTGACTAGAAAGTGGACATATTGGCTACAGCCCCTTCCACTTCCAGTTTTCCATTTTTCTGGAAGGTGGCCCAATAAAGCATATTCCTTCTCTGAGCAGCTGGGAAGGCAACAGATAGGGAGTGAAGGAGATGGCAGAGCAGTGTTGCTAGTTAAGGTGGTCCCCAGAGAAAGCCTTCCCTGATCCCTTTTTTTTCCTGGACACCAGAGCAAGTGCTGTTCAGTAGTGGGCAGTGAGCATCCTCATGATGAGGCTGGGGATGTGGCAGATATGCTTGCTCTTTGAAAACCGTCGCCCCATCGCTTGTTTTTCTCTTTTTTTCCCATCTCTACTAGGCCATCAGGCACAGAGATTGCCATTAAAGAGTCAATTTTTCTAAGCAGTTACCACATGAGATTATCTGGAGCACCACAATTATGGCCTTTCGCAAGCTTAGGGAAATGTTGTGGTGTCTCATATGGCACCATTTGGTAATACTTAGCCAGCAGAGATTTTTCTGGTCAGCAAGCACTCTAAATTCATAGCTTTTAGCTTGATTTTTTTTTCTTGTCCACTGTTCCAGTCCTCATTTTCAGCTGTTACCTGGCACAAATTTGCAAAGAAGAACCTCCCCTGTCATCAGAAAGCCAGAAAAATCCATTCAGATTAGGAGACGGAAAGAGATTTAGAAAGAGACTCTCTTTTGGATCATGCCTGTGCCTTCACAAAAGCCATATTTTTATTATGCCCTTACATAACCTGTCCCCTGTTTCAAATACAGCTTGAAAAAAAACCCTCCTTCGTACAAGAACATGACCAGCTGAGTAAATAGAAAAAACTGTTGAACTTGTGTATAGTACTTACTGAGGCCCTAACTATTTTGATACATGTGCCTGCATAGCAATAAATTTTGGAGAGAAATAGTGATATTGAGACACATGAAAACAGTTGGTAAAGGCTACAAGTTAACCTGAAAACATATTCCTGGTAACACAGTTAAAGGGAAGGGAGAGGTGCTCAAAGGTAAATTCAGGTCAGTTGGCATCTTCAAAAACAAGACTTAGACGACTTATAAAACAAAATCATAAGCAAAGAGGGAACAAGTCACAGAAACACCAAATTTGCCACAGTGTCATGAGAGGGGAAAGGAGGAAAAAAAATGACAAAAAGAGCCCAGCAGTAAAATGAATATATTCATGCAGTGTCAGTCTCTCCAGACAAGAAATAGTGCCAAGCAGAACCGCATCAGCGTGTGGCCATTTCTTGCACTGACACTAAAAACATCTGTTGAGGTACAGTGTTTATACCGTCTGCCAAATAAGACTTTTTTAATCTTAAAACATATGCTGGAAATAGGAAAATTTGGACAACAACGAGAAGAAAAAGGAGGGGTGGGTGGCCAATAAATTAAAAGTGACAAATGGGGGAGGATGGATTGAAGAGAATGTTTTCCACATAGTGCATCATAGTCAATTCAGATCATCTCAGGTCACCAAGGGAAGGGAAGCTCATGGAGGAATTCACAGACAACTCTGAGAAGTTAAAAGAAACCAAGGGATGTTCATCGTGTCGGAGACTTCATCATTCAAATATTGGGCTTTGAATAGTTAATCACAAAACTCAGAATTCAGCAAGAGTTTGGGGATATGTCTAGAACCGATGTTGATGCTAACAGCAATGCTCCCATTTTTGCAGGCAGGCATATCTCACATTTTTTCAGGAAAGTATATAGTTAAGCACCTGGCTGAACCAGGGCCTAATTTTGGCTCTGCTGAAATGATGCCTCCATGCTACTTGGCTAAACACTTATTCAAACAAATTTGAGACATACAATGAGTAAATTATTTAAAGATTTCCCGCCTTCACGTTTAGTACCCTGGATAAAGTAACTGGAATACAGAATTCACAAATATTTCTGTGAGAAAAATTGGCAGATCTGACCAAATAAGTTATTAATCTATTTCTAGGATATTTTTCAAATAAAACACCTAAGTATTCCTTATAATAAAATCCTCTTACAGAGAGTCAGTTAATTTAATTTCTGAAATAAAATGTATGTTGGGAAGGGCATTATTCAGTGAAGTTATCTAAGTGATCAGTTTCCTGAATATCATGAATGTATATAAACGGAAGATGTGACTTTATATCACATCCTCTTTGAAGGCAAGGAAGTCTTTAATGGGAATTGGTCTCTCTTTTGTACCATCTCAGGTCTATAGTATGCGGTGCATGTCCAAAGACAGAAACAGACAACAAACCCACTTTAATATGATTTGTTGTTTCAATTAATTCCAAGTGAATTGTGCTTTTAGAAGAGAAAATGTGCCTAGGGAAAAATCCAGGCCCCTAGAAATCAAAGAGAAAACTCCCACTCCCTTCAACAGAGTTGAGATTTCACCTCTGTTATACTTGACTTTAAAGCACAAAAGATTTATGATTAGTGAATCACTGGCTGGGATATGGTCAACTGTACATACATTATCAAAATCTGCATCGCATTAATTGTGTTGTATATCCTTCAAGATTTGCCTCAGTTTATTTCTGTTTCAATTATTAAATGTTATATTTTTGAAAACCACAGTTGAAATAAGCAGAAGGATGGATTACATATTGTAGCATACAGGAGGTTGTTTTTTTTTTTCTTGTATAATGTGGCAATTTTAAATTTTTGATTCTGATAGAGTACACCAGCTGGAGACAGCTTATTTCTAGGACATAAACATGCTGGGCAATATGAAAATCAAATCCTGGAATGAAGTGATGGGACCAAATGAGGGTTGTTTCCCAACAGCAGCATTCAAAGCATAACTTTCTGCCTTCTCTGATTTTTAGTGACTTTTCTGTAGATTGGGTATGTAGCTGAGTTTTATTGGGCATTTCTTGTAAAAAACCAGAGATCTTACGTGCCCACATCACAGTATTTCCAAATATTTTTGTTTCTTCCTGAATCCTAAGAGAACATTTTTGTGTGATCATCAAAAAGCAAAAACCAGTCTAAGCCTATGGATATCTCTCCCTTCGTCCTCAATGGATCTGAAAGAGTCAGAATTAGCACAGGCACTTGAGAAAAAAAATCTTATTGATTCTTCTGTTATAATGCTAGTAACAAATTTATTTTAATTTTTCTTTATTGGAAGACTACAATGTTTTAAAAGATCACTAGGGAAGAAAATATTCTTGTCTGAATTTTCAAATCTGATAATTTCTGTTACAGTTCAAGATTGTTCTGGGGTTTCACAGCTTTTTCACTAATACCCAAGTGGGAGATTCTACAGTGATCTGCAAAGAGTGGCAATGTAGATCATGTAGAAATAAACTTGCATCTTGTGGTATGCTTATTCTAATGAATGTTAAATATCATGGAACACCCAAGCTTTGGCTGAGTCTTTGGTGATTTTGAACATGTCCTCACTTTCAGGACAGTGAACTAAATTTGCAGATTATTTCCACTTTAATTTGCATTCTTATTTCTCAAAGAAAGCTAACTAACCCTTCCTCCTCTGCTCAACAGATGTTTGTCTTCTTCATTGAGAATCTACACACAGTTCATCGGAATACAGAAATCCGAGCTGTAAGTGAAATTTTCGTTACTAATAATCTATTTGTTGTACTCCATGTTCAGAACTATTTCACCCAGTGAATGTAAAACTATATATATATATATATGCATGATAGTGTGATTAGGAAATTCACTCACTGTAACTTGTCTGGGCTTAATTGACCATAATCAATGACTAATTTAGGTCTTTGATCCTTTAAAAAATAGTAATATAAAAACTGGTAGCATTTAGGGTTTTTCAAAACTTTAGACAACATAAAGAAAAACAGTTTAAGGTTTCACAAAACTGTTGAGTTTTGCAAAACATTTTTCCCCTTAATTTGAACCATCATTTTCTCAAAGAAAATTAAATTAAAAAGACAACAAACATGTTTTTGTAATTAAACAGAATACTGAGCTATGCAAACAATAAAGATCCTTGTTTGAAATTAATTCTTGTCCTGCTTCTGGGATTACCAGGGGAATAAAATTATAGCAAAACAAAACAGAAAAACCTGCTGCAGCCTAGAACTTACATTTTACCAGAAGCAAAAGGAAATTCAGGCTCAATAGTTTGGAGTTCTAATCTGTCTCCAAAATCCATAATTTTAGAGTTTGTTCTAAATTTGACAAAATGAAAAATCTCATCACTCCTGTCATTGGAAGCCAAAGTTGTACCTTTGATTTTTTTTCTTTATGGCTCATTAGTTTACTTTTTTCTCCTCTGTACCTAAGGGACATTTTGAGGTGGTTCTCAGGAATGTGAAAACAAGGACAGCGCATTAAGTCAATAGACATTCATTGTCTAAACTTAGAGTAAAAAGGTCCCTCCTAGGGCAGGGAGCCTGCCTGGAGGTAGGAAAGTCCCATAGAAGGAACTCAACGCTTTTAGGTTGATTGTCTGCTTCTTTTATATTTATGTGAAAATTAAAGAAAAAATAATTAAAGGCAACATCTGACCTGTGAAACTGTTTCTGGAAACACAGAAACTGTGCTTTTAGAAACAGGTCATATTCCTTTGAGGATTCCATTTTAATTCTGAAACACTCAAATTGGCTTCAGAAGTAAAGTCTCATAGGATATCATAGATTTAAGCATATCACTTTTGAGGTCTTAATCTTCTGAGGGTGCCTGCCTGAGTGTTCCTGACTGCTTTAACTGCCCATTGGTCCTTTGCTCTGATGAAATCTTGCCATCTGTTTTGTGTTGAGCCGCTTGAATAAACTATTGCTCCCCTTATTCTTTGTGTACAGAGCTGCCTTTTGGAACACAATGTTTAGTCAAGCTCCTTGGCCCACAAATTTCATCTTCTTATCCAGTTGTCCTGCCCCAAGTGCCCCAGTTGTGCTTGGGTTCTCAAGACTCCAAAGTCAACATCGTAGAGGCACGGGCATGCTGAGTTTGTGGTTGAGGGCACATCCAAATATTGCTACATCCCAGATTTGGTTCAAATACTTAGAGTAGGCCATTTATTCTAATTAAATAAATGACATTTCTGCAAAGGAAAGAAGAATGGGGAGAGAAAAGGAGCAGGGATCAACTGCTGAAGTCTTCCCTGTGTTCAAAAAACATGAGCATTCCTGTAACATTACACTCACTCTGTCACCAGGGACCCAGAGGCCCAGTTTCAAGTTTTTGCACGGTGCTCCAAGAGTCCCAAGCCACAGAGCTATGCCCATGACTTAATATTGCCAGCATTAAGCAGATTTTCCGGGGAAATTTTTTCAAGTACTTCTTTTTTTTTTTTTTTTTTTTAAATCTTGTTTTCTTCAAGTTGAACAGTCCCATTGCCTCCCTGAGGGCCAGAGGCTCACACGTGGAATAGATATCAATGAATTGTTTTCATCCAACAAGCAATGACTATGTCAAAATCCCTTCAGTGTCTTCCTTCTCTGTGTAGGACTTTTAAAATATCACTTTTTTTTGCTATTCAACCTATCAACTGTATGTTTTGTTGAGCATTTTAACACAGTTAATGTAGGTACATCGTGTGCATTAAAAATCTCTTCAAGTGGCCTGTGCCAGTGCTTTTGCTGTCACAGAATCACAGAATCTTAGTGGTTGGAAGGGACCTCCGAGATCATTGAGTCCAACCACAAAAAACAAAAAAAACAACAACAAAAAAAACCCCACCAAAATCCTTAGAGATGTGACCTAAAGTACGAAAATTATGAACTTCCGTGTTTCTTATAGCTGTTTCTTATGACAAAAGGACCTATTTTACAAAATATTATTTTATCTCGTTACTTTTTAAATAGTTTGTTCCAGCTTTCATTTCTTTAGACTGCCATTCAATGGTATAAAGCCCCAGCAAACGTGTACGGCTATTTTCTATCCTTTTAAGATAGGCTTTTTTTGCTGTATCACTCGCTACATAATAAAATAAATGGAGGAAAACTTCGCAGAGCGCGTACTGCCAATTTATCCTAGAATGTCTCGGCTTGTACTGGCGCAGGGCCTGACCACTACAGCAACACGGTGTGCTCGTGGCCTCGCGCGGGCCAGCAGCTCCCCAGCTCCTGCGCTGCTCTATCACCACCTTGCTGTGTGGCCATATGCAAATAAACCAACCGGCCCCCAGCTCGGTTTTCCTTACTCGTTAAGGATGGCAGCGCTCATCTCCAGAGCTAGATGACCCAGGCTTGTGAAGGCTGAATCCAACGGCAGTGAGCTACCAAAGCTTTGATCTTGCAGCCGGGCACGGGGCAGGGTGCTGGCAGCCCAGCTGGGGTGTCTGTGCGAGCAGGGTCCAAGACAGGATGGGCGCCACAGGATTTACTCTGTGAAACCTCCTGCCGAAGCTAGGACTGGGTTCTCTGACTCCATTGAGCTGTTCCTGAGTGCTTCATAAGCTGAATGAGTATTTTCATAATACTGTGAATATATAACAAGGTCCAAAAATGCAATAGAAAGGCACACTCTGTGATTATTGCTAATGATTTAGCTAGTATCGATAGTTTCCACAGATTCTGGTATTTAACACTACTTTCAAATAGATACACAGAGTATACAAATCAATCATATCTGTGTTGCAGTATTAACGATACTAGGATCAAAAACTTAATCTAAACCCTTTTATTGGTTTTGCAAAATGCAAATATTCAGTTGCCCCTTGCTGTATATGACTTGGATCTGCCTAAACCAATAAATCAGTTTTCCTAGATATTTAAGTGACAGCAAATGAAGAACAGAATACGGTCAATTTGACAGAGAATATTTCAGCAAGAATATAATTTTTGAACAGTGTTATAAGCTTGACCTCATTTGTGCCTGGATTTATTTTCTTTTTGAAAGATTATCAGAATTTTGCCTGTACACTTAAGAGTCAAGACATTGTTCTAATTAATGGAGGCAAGTTTATATTTCTTTCTCTTTTTCTTTTTTCTTTTTTCTTTTTTCTTTTTTCTTTTTCTTTTTCTTTTTCTTTTTCTTTTTCTTTTTCTTTTTCTTCTTCTTTTTCTTCTTCTTTTTCTTTTTCTTCTTTTTCTTCATCTTCTTCTTTTTCTTCATCTTCTCTTCATCTTCTTTTTTTGTTCCTTCTTCTTTTCCTTCTTCTTTTATTCTTTTTATCTTTCTTCTTCTACAACTGCTACTTCTTCTCCTTTCTTTTTTCCCCTTTTTCCCCAGGAATTATTATTTTCTGAACAGAAAGAAAGACATTTCTAAAATCTGTTGTTCAGTCACTCATTAAAAAAGATAAAGTAGCAATGCTTTTGCCTTTTTCCATCCCAGGAAAGAATAACATTGCAGCTGAGCATCTGCTACAACAGGTTTTATATTTTAGGAGATTTAATCTGTAGGGATGAGTTAATGTTTCCAGGGAGTGGCATCACAATACTAGCTAAAATGTCTCTCTCCTATAAATATGAGCTCAGATTGTTGAGAAAGAAGTTTGAATACTAAGGCAGTTAATTAGTTTGGCTCCCAAACGCACCAAATAATAGTTCCTTCAAAACAATCTCCTTTAAGTGGATGAGATTCTTGGAAATACTATGACATACATCATAATAGCTCGTTGCAAACATAGATCTGGAGACTTGCTCCTGCCAATAACTGAAGATGCTAGAACACAGCAAATTACTCCTTGTTGGTTCCTGGAAGGATCATTTCTTCTTGTTTTAATATCGATATTCACTATGTACAAGCATAGAAAATGGGTGTGGAAACACTATTTCTGGAACACACTTAAGCTGGTATGAAACCCAAATAGGACTAGAATCTGAATTTGAATTCGGCACTACAAAAATCTAATATAATATCATCATTTCAGAATTTAAACAGCCAACTAGCAGAACATTTTCTCTATGATCAGGTATAAGTAACACCCGTTGCCTTAAATGCAATGTTTGGTTTTTTTTTTTCGTGTGTGTCTTATTTTTATTGTATTGTAGAAGGAAGAAGAATTTCAAGAATATATTAATTTATGGAGTCTTCGCTTAGAGGATCTCCTTGAAAGTGCTTGATAAGAAAAAGTAGTATCTGAATATGTTGGCAAAATTAACTCTTCACTGATGCTTGACTTCAATGCCAGAGTAAAGGAACTTCAGTATCACTAATGGGCAGCGAAGCAGAAAAGAGAAGGAGCCATCAGAGAGACCTGAGGTATAGCCAAGTTCTAAGGAAAATATGCACTACTGTGGTTCATTGTAATTTAAGTTAATACATGAGAAGCCCAAGAGAGAGGTGTATTTGGAATCACATTCAGGGCATTAGTTCTTTTTGGAGCAGAATGGGAACTTATGTACTAGTGTCATCCTGTTCTTATAATTATTAATTCGAATAGCTGTAGCATGAATACCAAAATTTCTGAAAAAAATAACCTCATGTATATGTTCTGTGGAGGACTGTCAAATATCAGTAACGTCTGTTAAAAATATTAAGTATCATCACAGATTATTCTATTTTTTAATGTGAACCTGGGAAAATTCAAAGGGAAATCTTAAATTGTGTGTGTAAAGGAGACACACAAAGTCCTAGCCTCTTTTTTTGGCATTTCTCAAACTTCAAAATGTTTAATGTAGTTTTTGGTATGTTTTTATGAAAAAATAGAAAATCTGTATTCTTAAATGTCAAGGAACATATAAGCTAATTTGTAAAGTCACATGGGTTTCATTCTGCCCTCAAATACAGTCTTCAATTTCTTTGTGTTTAGAAGACCAGCAGAAGGAAGACAAATTTTTCAATTTTTCAGCAACTGAAAAACATCTCAAGATACACAGTTCAGCTTAGACTAGAACTAAAACAACATTATCAACACCACCACCACAATCTTCCAGTCCTTTGACTGGTACGTATCTGACCAATAATGGCCAAAAGCCATCTATCATTGCTTAAACTACATGATGATAAAACCAGAGTCTGGAAAATATCATTGCTTGATCTATTTGGTAAACTTTCAAATATTTCTTTCAGAAGATTTGCCAAGCAAACAGCGTAGTATAAAATTTAGTTTTATTTAATTTGTATTTTATTGCTTTTGAATTTAACTTTCAAAAAAAGGACATGATTAAAGAGCTACAGCTGAGCGAAGGTACAAGGCTTCTGTTGTAGAAAGCTGAGTGAGTCTGAGTCTGTAGATCATGGATTTGTAGGTGCATTTTAGTCAAGAAAATTGAGCTTGGTTTCCACTATAGAATTAAATTTGGTTCATATAGAACCGAATCCAATCTTTAAGTAAAATCTATCCACAAAGATCCTTCCCTCAAAAAATAGCATATTCTTTTGGATTGTCCGAAGAATTGTCTGAAATAGAAAATCATTCATTTGACTTCATTTTAGATTTCTCCTATTAAAAAAAAAAAAAAAGAAGTTTATTAACCCAAATCTTTAATTTTATAAGTATGACTCAGGTAAAGAGCGTGAAAGAACATGTCTGCACACATATAATTAACAGCTCTGTAAACAGGAAATGTTTGCTACCTATGAATGCTGCTATGTTTACTGCAAAGTTTTGAAAAATAGCATGCAGGACTGGGAAGTGCAGCCTGCCAGCACTTTCTGAGCTGCTGATAGGGCTGCAGAAGATGAAGCTTCCCAGCTGAGTGGCATGTACTGCAAAGAGGTTTTCTCTGGGCTTTAGGCAGGATAGGGTAAGACTTTGAAGTAGAAGTAAATGAAAAATCTGTCTCAAAATATTGGAGTGGAAACCCAGTAGTCCTATACGGAGATCACTGCTTGAAGACTATGTTTCCTTTGTGTTTGATAAAAGCCAGGAAAAGAACCAAGGATGTAGTGGTCAATGCAAATATGACAACATTTGCTTCTCAAGGAGATATTTGATGAGTGACTGAATCTAAAGCCTCTTTGCTAAAGGTGTTTACATTTCCCCAAGTCCTGCCTGAAAAGAAAGGCATGTGAACTGAGCTCAAGCAACACCAATTTGCATTTCTGCACCACCTTTAAAATGAAAGGTTCCAAAGACTCTTTAGCAATTTGCATGGCAAAGATTTCTAACACTGTTAAAATGCATGAGGATAAGTAGGAAATGCATTTGCAAAATAGCTGTAGTCTTTCTAAAGGAGCTGCAGCCAGGACATGCCCAGGCTTCGATTGTTCAAAGATTGTTTTATTTCGTATTTTTTTTTTACTGGATAAACAGTGTGTGTATAGGCAAGTATCTTGGAGTATAATCACAACACACATGGCAAATAGAGTAGACAAATTATTTAGAATAAGTAAAAGCTGACTCATTAATACGAATTTCTGTATTTTATTTGCTCAAAAAATAATTTTTTAAGTACCAGGAAAGAGCACAATAATTGTCACAAGATTTGCTGTAGCTAAAGCAAAAAAAGTTTTAATCACTCATGATGAAATTATAATAGGAATTCCAGCATAGTTGCTAAGAAAAAAAACAGGATTTTTTTAAGAAAAGTAAAAGTATAAAAAATATATGATGACTTTAAAAAGCAAAAGAATGTACATGTTATTTTTTCATGACAGAAACTTAAAACAGTTTTGTTTTCTGAAGTTTTCTCATAGAAAAAGAATACATCTTTTTAAGAGAAAAGCTGTGTGTAGTCAACAATGTAATAACTTTTTTCAAACGTAAAGACAATGACTAAGTGAAAAAGGCATGTTTTTCTCTGTGTTCACTAATGCCTTAAACGGCATAAATATAAGAATATGCCAGTGATTGTTGGTTATTACACAGCTGAAAGAAGAAGAATCAATTGTCTGGATAATGATTTTCAAGATGGGAAAGAAACTGCAGCAGGAATATGAAAATATAAAAAGTGTGCTGCAGTCAATTGTTAGAACCATTGCTTCCAGGTAGAATTATTAGGTATAATCTAGGTAAAATCATTAGGTAGAATAATGCTCCTGGATATGATAAAGTTTAAGTGCAATAATTGAAGATTGAGTTAATCACAAATTATTTACTCATAAATATAAGTGTAAAGTACAGGACCATCATGGGAAACTAGAAAGTAGTGTATCCAAGCTCACAAGTATTTGAGTACTATACCATAAATATTTAAATGTTCTATCTTCCAGTAGTGTTTTTGATTCCTAAAACCTTCTGGAGTTCTTCATCTCCCATCTTACCTCAATGGTGTAATCAAAAGTATGTTCTCTTTCTGTAGATAGACATGCCAACAAAAGTTACTTGATACTAATATGGCTGAGGTACAGATTGAAATTAATTTAAACCATACTCAACAAAGACATGAATGAATTGATTTAAAACAATTATGTATGGAAATTATACAGAACCAATAAGGATAATTTCAAAAGTAAATTCAAATGTCTAGTAATTTAATTGCATGCTTGAGGTTTTAATTGCATGATTGAGGCTGTTTGAAACAAATGACACAAAAAAAGTAATATGCTAACAAAATCAGTGCATCCTCTAAGGCACTGCCTTCCATTTTTTACATGGTTGTTCCATACTCCCATTCTAGGAAGTCAGCCATGCTGTTTCAGTGGCACTCTGTAGTGAGAGGGTTCTTGTACCCACACAGATCCTTTCCAAAACTGGGCCTTTATTTCATAATTGTAACAAAAGAATAAATAGATGAAAGAGGCACTGTTTGTGAAACAACAGCACTGAGAATACACAGAAGTGATTAAAGCCTCCGCAAATGCATTTGGAGATTGATAGATTTAAAGATTGCTCAGAAAGCAAGATATTTAATGCAGAACAATGGGTAATAAAACACTGTGGGCATTAGAAATATCAAATCAGCTCAAAGGACAGCCAGGCAGAGCACCATGAGCTTGTATAACTATCACCAATGTGTCTTCCAGCAAGTTGCTTCAGAAAAAAATTCTGAACTGTCAAGCAACATGAAAATGGACCAAAGGGATTTGCAGAATTAAAAAGTAATAGAGGTAGCTCCCAACTAGTAGTAGCTATGAATCACCTTTGATTGACACCATTGCCTCTAGCAAGGAATTTTGGATTCTGTTAATTTCTATTAATGAACTAAAGTATTTGAAAATACGCTTTGGGAAACCACGATGATACAGTAACTAATTCTGGGGAATAGTACACTGACTCATCTCCCACTAAAGTCGATGGAAAAAATCTGATTGATTTCAACAGGTTAGACCAACTTCATGTCTAAAACCAAACAAAATCTTTGACAGTTTTTTGTGCATCATGACATAAAATATCCCAAGTGTACTTGATTGATCTTTGGACTTCTCTGTATGTGACACAAGTGTTTTTGGCTTTAAATTCCAGGGCTAGACCCTTATATTTAACCTGGAACAGCTCACACGAGTTGCTGTAAATGTCCCTTTTTCTTCCCCTGCACATTGGCCAACATTTGGTGATGCTGAAAATTACTTGTGGAGAAGAGCAGCATGCCCTGACAGTCTCCCACGCTCACCGAGAACACAAAGCTCCACTGAAACCTCCTTTTGTGTTTGTTCTCAGAATTAAAAAAATATTAATCAAAATTATCTTCTCTAATAATAAAAAGAACCATCATCTGGCTAAAAATAAACACTGGAAACAACATAAAAACTGCAAGCTT
Organism: Calidris pugnax; assembly: GCF_001431845.1. NCBI lineage: Eukaryota > Metazoa > Chordata > Aves > Charadriiformes > Scolopacidae > Calidris > Calidris pugnax. The sequence continues at coordinate 7,392,297 of NW_015091083.1, read as the reverse complement.
TAATTAGAAACACAGAACATTGAACATGTCTGATTCAAACCTTTGGCTTGGGTTCCTGCCTTCTAAATAGCATAGCAAATCTTGGCTAAGCACTGGCTTTGTTCTGGGCAGGCATCAGGAGCTCCCGGGCTCCTCAGGGCTGCTCAGCCCCCAGCCCAGGGCAGTCAAGGGGTTTCATTTGCCCAGGCTCCCCTTGCCCACACACAGGAGGGCAAAGCTGCTTGCTTCAATTGATGCACCCCAGACACCACACCAAGCTTCCCGTCTCCTCCATCAGCTAGAAGGGCAGCGTAGAAGATTTGTCTGGTCTTGAGTTGGCTCTTTTAGATGCTTTGGAAGTGAGGAGAGTGGCTCTCATCCTTTCTTCAGCCAGTTTTTTGTGTGGTCAATGAGAGCAAGCAAGAAAAAAGCTGCTATAGTTACTAGGAAGCCACTGTCCTTTTTAATCAGAATGCAGGAATTTTGAGTATATCAGCAGTAGTTGCAGGGCAATCTCTAAAATGCTGCTGTCATGGCAGAGTTCAGAATCTCTTGTTCTAGGAGGCAAAACTTAATGAATCTTTTCCTCTAACTTTACCTTGCTGAAGATCAGACCAGATGATGTATCTTTCTAAGATATCTGATACTTCTATGCATTTCACTGCACTAGAGTATAAAAAGTCATAGACAAACACTGCTTCTAAGATGGGAAATTTCTGGGTCCGGGTCTGCTTTGTGCTCCTCTGTTTGTGTAGGGCCAAATATGATGAGATACTGAGTGCTGAACCAGAGGGGCTACTAAAGCACTACCACAATACAAATAAATAACAATTGAAAAACTATACTTTCCTTAGCATAATTTTTTTCCTTTATCATGGGCATCTAGTTATATTGCAATAAAAAGAAATATATTCAGTAAAATGCGGCAATTTAAAAGGATACAATTCTGTATTAGATTTTTTCCTAAGTTCTTTAGGTGTCTCAAGAATGAATTTGACTTTTTTTTTTTTCCTCATGGCCTTGATCTGCCAAGCGCTTTAGAGGCAGTACTCTCATGCTTAATTGTTGTTAGGCTTGGAATCTAAATCACTTCTTCTTTGAAGTATCTTGCATCTCTCATATATACATAGTACACAGAACTGATAAACGTGCACCTTTTTATGTAACCTTTGCGAACACTAATCTTTTCATGGAATGCCATTGAACTGGTAAAGAAGATAGAGTACTTACGGACAATTGTGTGTTATAAACTTTTATATAGCCACATAATGGTCGACATCTGCTGACACTTTCACTATTATGTTATGAAATTCTATTTTAAATTCACTTGTGACTTTTTTTTCATCTTTCTGATTAACTTTTGTGTCTGTCAGGTATGTTTTGTACTGCAATATGGTGGTCTAGAGAAGAAATGTTTTAAAGTAAACATAGGTCCCAGCTATTTGCTGGTGACCTAGTACAGCACTGCTAAAACCTGAGGCTGCTGTAAGGCAGCGTGTGAACAAAAGTCTTTTGAGATGTTGGCAGATAGATAGTTTTGGCAGTGTGGTAGTCTGGGTTAGCCAAGGCTGTGTGCCAGCCACGATCCCTGGACACAAAGGTCTGCTCTTACTTCCCCCAAAGTGAGTTCAGGTTTGTAGGCACGCACATATACTACATACAAGTGTAACGACAATGGACAAATCTCTCCTCCTGCTCTCTGAAATCAATGAGAAAAACTCCAGTTAATCTAAAAGGCAGTAAAATTTGTTCTGTAGTTTTAAAGAAAAATAAAATAGAAAATAATTTCCAAAGCAGAGCAGAAATACGTGAAGACACATAGCTGAATGCATTAAGAGGACTTTGAGGATCAGAAAGTCAGAAAGGAATTGGTTGTAAAGTAGAAATAAAAAATATGAATAAGGATGAATGTAGAAAATGCTACATATTTGTAGGAATAAAAGGAGCAATAACTAAGGTGAAATATTAATTTTTTAAAGGACCACATAAAAAAGTATCAAGAAATGCTAAATAAGTAAATTAAAGAAGATAAAGGAAATTTTGATGAAAGGACAAGAAAACAGACCAAAATAAAGATCAGGCTAATGAAGATACATGTGAAATATGTGTTCAAATCAGCACAGACCAGTAAAATTCAACTCAAAGAATTCAATGCTCTGGCAAAAGGAATCTGTGAAAGTTCAGGTTTTATTATGAGAATTTATGGGGAATAGAAACTGGAAAAGGGCAAAGGCATTGTCCATCTTTTTGGCTGCTTCACTTAAATTTGCTTCATAGAAAATATGGGGACATATTATTAAATAGCCAATATCTATGACAGGAATGGTCAGAGTTAGACCAAAAGTCCATTGAACTCTCTATCTTTTCCCCTGCAATGGCTGATAATGAATAATATATACATTCTCTAATGCATGGCTAATAATAGAGAATGTACAATACATAGATACTAAAAATATATATATATAAATACAGACACACACACACACATTAGACAATAATATATTTTCCAGCATAGTCTTCCAGTCTTCAGCAATTTGTGGCTCACGTATTCCTTTGTGTTTAGTAGCCGTCAGTGGATTAATCTCTCATTATGGTGTCTGGCTTCCTCTTGGGTGCCTGTAGGCTTTTAGTGTGCACACAATCCTGTGGCAAAGAGTTCCACATATGAAGGACAGGTTCTGTTAGTAACCATATAAGATAATGAGACCAAAATAAAATGCCTTGCTCTGATTGATAAAAAAAAAAAAAAAAAAAAGAATGTCAGAAAGCTAATCCTGATTCTTTTGCTGACAGAACTGTTCCAGTGATGGAGGAAAAAGTAGATGAGATGGTATACTGTGATTTTAGGAAGTGCTGGATGTTGCCCATGTGACTTTTCCATAAAGAGAGTAAGGGAATATACTATGTGCACACAGAGCTGAAGAAATAATTATACATTGCTTGCTAACAAAATAGGGAGGCAGTTCTGATAGGAACCTGTAAGGTTACTGGGTCTATTTGACTTTTTTATTAAGATGAATGATGCTACACATATTAGAGGACTGAATAGCGCTCTTGTAAATGTTGCTTGTTACATTAAGGGAAAAGAAATTGCAGGTGTCAGTGGGTGTGTTGATATAGAAAGAAAAAATGTGATAGTTTCATAAAGTTCCAGTGGAAATGAAGGTCTGAGTAAGGACTTTGGGACTGAATTTCTAAGATATTGCAAATAGTCTTAATTCTCAGATCAGTTTCCGATGCAGAAACCCATGTACCTCAGAAAAGAATGTGCAATTGTGTTGAATGGTTTTAATCTTAAATTGGTGCGTAACAGTGCGACTACATTGTTGTCAATGGAATAAGGCCAAAGTCCACTACCAGTTAAAGATCTTGCGCCTGTGTTTGTTTTGTTGTGCAGAAGAAAAAAATGTAGAACATAAGAGAAAGTTTAAGAAAATTAGTTCTGTGATAAGGTTGTTGGGTAAAAACTTTTAAAGAGTATCTTGGGATATAAGAAGTTCTGAAATACAGTGGGTGCAAAACCAACGGTCAGTTTTGTGAGTGTTAAGAAGTTAATTATAAATGAAATAAATGAATGCATGTGTGTAATAAAGCCAGAGCTAGCTAAATGCCAAGTGATTCCAGAAACCATTAGGGCTGAAAGTTCAGGGTGCTTGTTGGCTAGTGAGCAGAAATATGAAACCACACTCTCTTCCCCTCCCAACATCAAACTGGATCCCTTATTCTTTTTTAGGAACCCAAAGTTAGATGCTTAAATAGGGATTGGGAGACTGAAAGTCTTTGTATGTCTTGGCTTGTATATGCAGCATTTTCTATAGGCTTGTGCACAAATCACAACCACTAAGGAACACCTGGGGAGGGAGAAAGGGGAACTGATCTCAGAGCTTCATATGTTTTTTATTACTAGGTAACTCTTTCCATGCAGCGTATGTGTACAGAATGGTTGCCGCACTTGGAGTCTGGCTTCCAGGGAGGCCAGCTTACATCACAGAGCTGGGAATAAACAGCCAAAAGTTCAGTACTATTTAGTAAAACCCAGACCAAGCTACATGATCTTCAGGCATAGAAAATACATCTTTTGCACTGTTGTGGAGTACTTTATGAGCTGTCAGTAGATATGGCATGACTTGCATTCCAATTTCCCATGGCTGAAGTGTGTCGCCAGAAATATCTTTGTTACTCTTGAATACGTTCTGCGTTGGTGGATGGGGTGCAGGACAAGGTTGAAATGTCAAGAAATTAATCTGAAATTATATTCTGGATTCCTTCCACATTGTGGGATCCAGCCCATACTGCAGGTGGTGGTCCTATAAAACAGTTGTTTTTCACAAATCATTCTGCCTGTTCATTAATTTCATGAACCAGAAGGCCATTTCCCTGTAGTCTTTTTTAAGAAAAGGGCCCTCCAGACCTATATGTCAGCAAAGAGTTACACCTCACTTGTCAATGTGTATGTGAAGGCACAGAAAAGTCATTAGGTGTTTTGGAGCTGCAAGCTGAAAAGGGAAACGGGAACTACAAGCAGCATGAGGAATCTAAGACATTTCTCACGTGAAAGTTAAGATTCTTCACTTTAAACTACTGAAAGTGCAAAATTATCTCATTTTTAAAGCTTTTTTTTTTAAACAGGCTAGAAAAAAAACCCCAGATCAGCAATAACTGACATTGTCTACAGAGCTCACCTGTTGGACAGACTTTGTCTTGTTCATGGAACAGACACAATTTTACAGGTCAGAATTTTCAGAGAAGGATCCAGACTAAGGTCTCCAGGCGGGGCTTGCTAAAACACAATTAGTCCCTTTTTCATGAAAGATTGAGAGGCTACAACATTAGGTTTTGTCTGAACTCAGAGCAAAAATGACGCTGTCCCAGTTTTTTTTTTTTTTTTTCTGAGAAAATGATTTAGAGAAAAGGTGCTATCCAAGAAGACCCACCTGACAAATGGTTAGATCTTGGACCTAGGAGGTCTGGGTAAGTACCTTCCTTGTCCACTGAATTACCGGACAAGTCTTTCTCACAGCCTCTCCTCTGCAGCCATTAGTGTTCATGTAAACAATTCAGTGTTGATTGAAGAAGGAAAGAAAACAGGAGAGACATTCAATCTAGATACATCTAGGAAGTGTGAGAACCGATTAGAGTTCAAACCATTCAGACCGCTAGGTCCTGTATACTACAGGGGGACTGTTCTTTCCCCCCTCTTCATAATGCACCCTGGCGCTGGGATGGTTTCAAATTCAAAACAGTGTGTTTCTGTGGGTCATGCTGAACAGAATTTGCTGCTTTAGCAGATTCAGTGCTCCTCCAAAGGAGTCTCCACCAGAGCACATTTCAGCTGACGTTCTCCAGTGGTGGAGACTGTGTGCGTGCTAACAGTCCCCACTGCCTGTTCTCACTGGCAGGGAGTTAGAACAACTTTTGACCCCAAGCCTGCTGGAAGGCATGAGTTAAATAATTATATTTGATTCCTATTTTCCCTACAAACAAGGGCTAACCAATAGCTTATAAATTGAGACAATTCAGCAGGGAGCAGATACTTGGAAAGAAGAAATGATAGATGAGATGGGATATAGAGGAGCTTACGTACAGCAAGTTAGATAAAACTCTGCTCCTGAGTGCCTTTGTTTTGTGAAGTCACCATTTCAGCAGAGAGAAACAGCGCTGGCACTCAGACAAGACCAAGAGCATGGGTGCATGGCTGCAATCTAAAGTGTGGAAGGGGTGGAAAAAACATTAAGGAAGGAGGGAAATTATTTGAGGACATATGAGGAAGAGCGCTGTAAGTAAGCTAAAGAAATGGAAGACAATTTTAAAAAAACAATTGGTTGGCTATGAGTATAAGCTGGCTATTTAAGAGGGCTCGCTTTCTCTTGTGCCATGTCTAAATTCTCTCCTTTGGTGCAGATTCCAAGATGGCACACGATGGGAACCCAGTGTAGAGAAGCTGGAAGACTTACAGACAACATAATTTTACTCATTTAAGACTGGACTAAAAACAGTTAATTAGTCAGCCCCTCTCTGCAAGGTAGTTTAGTCCTTGGGGAGAGACAAAAGAAAGCCAAGACTACACTAAAAGAAGACTGTCCCCTCCTTTCCCTTCTGCCACCATCCCATCCATCCCTTTTCTTCTGCAAGAGCAAACCTTTGTGCAGCTAGTCAGTGAAGATGATTGGGAAATGAATCAGTTTAAAATAAACCTTCTGCTGGGTTAGTTTTAGCCTGGATTGGTTTCCTGATCTGGTTCATAATGCAGCCAACATGGCTAATAGTGTCTGTATCTCGCTCTATGGTCGCAGTCTCTGCCTTCTGTGATTTGCATTAGCCTTGCAGCTGCTGCACGTGTGTGCTGTAGGACTCTCAGACCTTGCTAAGGAACACTGTGCTATGGAAAGAGAGGGCAGGGTCTTCCATGCGGGGAAACAACACTGTATTCAACTGGAAATATTTTACTGGAAATGTGTCTATTGCCTTCGTTCAGACTAAGCTTACACAAAATAACTTGGTGACTAAAAATATGCATGTCATAAAAATATACGTGCTAATTTCAGACATTTCTGTGATTTCATTACTACTATAAATCTGCTTATTCTCATATAGCATTGCCTTTTAACAAGCTTTATAATTCTGTTCTGAAACTATCAGGAAGGATCCATTCTGTCCCAAAGGATGTCCCTTCCAATATGGGCCTTTCTAACTCTCAGAGGAGAGGTTTGAAATTAAGGAATGTGAAGACCATAATTTTTATTGCATCTAAAAAATTATATTATGTTCACCTCATTACCACTCAGTTCTGTACTTTTTCAGTTTTGCTGTCAGTCTAGTAGCACAGCTGTGCTGCCTCAAATTTAATTGTATCCATCTCCTCCTTGCCTCTAAGTCCCTACGCAAACTCTCCGCCTTTTCTCTTAACAGAAAGTCTTAGCAAGTTCTTCCTTCCTTCCTCTCCTTCTTTCCTCCCTCCATCCCTCCTTCCCTCCCTCCTTCCTCCTTCCCATTCTTCCTTTCTTCCTTGCTTCCTTCCATCTATCTGTGTTGGTTTTTTTTAAACATGTCATATGACTTTCCTCTTCCTGCTAGCTTGGGGCCTTTTTCCTGTTCTGTGGCTTTCTCCTTCTTCCTGGTCAGACACAGACATACTTCATGTGTTCTTTTCAATTCTTTTTTTTCTGCTTGCTTCCTCTTGCCCTTTCTCTTCATATCTCTTCATCTCCCTCATGCCCATCCTCCTCCCCTCTCTTACTCTTGCCCTTAACCTCTTGGTCTCCTCTGGTTTGTTGTTTTCACTGTTCCTAGTTTGTTCTGCTTGCTATACCATATGTTAAATCTCTCACATCATAAATAAAACACTTTTGACTCCTTCTTGCATCTCTAGCTACTGGCCCATCTGCAGTCACTCTTTCATCTCAAAGCTTTCTGAATGTGCTGTTTACACTTTTTCTTCCTAAAGCTCTTCCAATCTGGCTTCTCTCCTCTGCCCTTAAATGAAACCATTCTTTCCACAACATCTAATGGCATCTGCTTTGCCAGATCTCAGACTCACTGCTATAACCGTAACTTCTCTTGGCCTCTCTGCTTCTGCTGTCCTTGAAATCTCTCTGGGATTCCTCAGGTCTGGCTTTCCTTGACTGCTTCTTTTACCTCTCTAATCATTTCTTTAACACATCCCCTAGAGGATCCTACAGCTCTTGGTAAGGAAATCAAAGACTTCTAACTGTTTATTTACACCTACAACCGAAAATGCCACTGTCATCTCTGTGTTGAAGATTCACAAATCTACTCCTGTCCTCTTTTGTTCTAAACAAACTTTTAGTCTGACACCTTTGTGAATGACTTACTAATCATTCAAAGTTAGCTTGGCTGAATCACAGATTTTTCCACCACAGACCTTCTCACTATGATCTTCTCAATAACTGTGGTCTTTAATGTGGTCCAAGTCCTAATCTGATTATCACCTTACTCCTCACATTCAAGCAATGTGAGCAATTTAACAAACATAGCATGCCTAACACGTAGTTCTTCCTAGCCATGCAGATTGCTGAAACTCTCGTCATAGAATCATAGAATTGTTTGGGTTGGAAGGGACCTTTAAAGGTCATCTAGTCCAACACACCCTGCAATGAGCAGGAACATCTTCAACTAGATCAGGTTGCTCAGAGCCCCATTTAACCTGACCTTGGATGTTTCCAAGGACTGGGCATATACCATCTCTCTGGGCAGCCTGTTCCAATGTTTCACCACCCTCATCATAAAAAAAGTTCTACCTTATATCTAATCTGAATCTACCCTTTTTTATTTTAAAACCATTACCCCTTGTCCTGTCACAACAAGCCCTGCTACCCCGCTAAAAAGTCTGTCTCTTCCTCAGACTCTTCTTTTTTCCTGACACTGAAATTATACAGTATCATGTTCTCAGCTCCTATAAAGTCATTCTTGTTCCCTTAATGTTCATTCAGGAAACAGTAGCAAGACAATATCCCTAATCCATAGTTTAGGGATATTTCATGTATCTCTTCATGTATCTCTGCCTTGTACCCTTCTGACGCTGCTTCTTTAGTTCACCAAATTAGAGCACAGCCTGCTATCAGAGTCAAAGCTCTTTACACCTACTTCCATTTGCCACATAGTATAAGCTCCTGCTACCCCCCGTTAACTTTCCAGATGAGGATCCTGCTGGTTTTGATGACCAAATTTAGAGGCAACTTCCTATAAAGTGTCTGTAAAGCTGTCTCATTGCTTTGCTTCAAATCCCTCTCTAAAACCACCTTTCTTTTGGGAAGGACTGTGAAACAGCTTAAAGTGATAATACTAGTCTCGGGTTTTCTTCCTCCTTCTTTGTTTTATTCCATTGCTTACTCTACACAAGGAGTGTAAATTTTCTGAGATCCTTTCATCTTTTTTTATTCCATCTGTATTCACTACATTCTGATTATAATTAGAACACCTATAAGAAATAGAAACAATAACAAAGCAGTCAGCATTGCACAGTAGTTATTTTTGATGATTCTGAGACAGTCTGAAGATTTTTTGTGTATGTGTATGTATGTGGATTGCAACATGAGACTGGAAAGGCAAATATTCCATAGCTTTCTAACTAAAACTTTTAAAAAGTGAGACAATTAATGAATTATAGGATGCATATTTTAATATAGCTGTTGTCAATGTCTGGATTTTATTTTTCTTAAAATGGAATACCTGATGCTATATGCGTTTGTATTTGTACGTGTATATATATAAAGATATATATGTGGATATATATAGCTTACTGGATATTCTACTTGGCTGGTAGTATGTGTTGAACTTTTGATGTACTCTGTGAAAGGTGGAAAAATACTTAAAGTAGTTAAAGGGGTGTTGACTGATTGGTGAGTTGTTCTTAGTAAAAGGAGATAGTCTTGTATTCTGCCAAGGGGAGTTATCCTTTGTGTGGGGCAAGCATTTTGAACCATCTTTTTTTTTCACTTGGTGTGTGGTCATCCTGAAAAGCTTTAGGAATGTCTCGTTTTCTTCTTGTAAAGCAGATTTGTTTTTCTTTCCTTCTTTCTTTCTTATTTTCCATTTTGGTGGATAGTTCATTTTCCTGGTACAGAGCTGTTGTCCTGTGGATTATAAGTTTTTAAAAGTACTATGTGTTTGAGCAGGAAAGGGACAGATCCTCGGCTGTTGTGAATTGACCAGACTGTTTTGAATATGAGGCTTATTTGAAGCTGTCTACCATGATACTTATGTATTTCATATAAATTAAAAGCCGAGAGTAACGTATTATTTAAATTCTTAAGTAATATTTGAAGAGTAATTAATTTTTTGCAACTCCAGTCATTTTCATAAAGTCCCACCAGAAATTGTTTCAGTTCCACTTATGATCAAACTATACCTTAAAAAAAGCTTTTCAGAATGTATATATATTAGACTGCACACAAAAAATGCATGTGAAAACAACATCCTTTTGCAGATGAATATTCATTTTTAAAGTATAGAGGTCTGGTCTCAACTTGAGGGTGGGACCTTACCTACAGAATGGTCATGCCAAATTGCCAGATTTGAATGCCATTTTTTCTTTCTGTTTATGATTCCTTTGCCTTACCATCACATCCAAGAGCACTGTGCTACATGTTGCACACAACTGGGGCATACTGGAAGACTCTCTCCTCACATCCTAAATGAGTAACTATGAGGTTCATTGTTGCAAGATCTAATTCACCAGTGGTTTCATTTTCATGAGGAGAAACCAGATCTGTCGCTGTTGGAAAATACTGCAGTTCTGAAAATCCCATTCAAAGTGGAAGAGACACAGAAAAGGGCTATAAGGTTGATTAGAGTACTGGAGAGCTTACTCTCTAGGAAGAATAAAATCGATATGTTTATCTTAGCAAGATGGAGGCTGAGGGAAGGATCTAATATCTCTTTGTCAGTGCTCATGGGAAGAAATATTTTAGGCTATTTCACCACAAAGAAAGATTAATATATGCCAGTCCTGACAATATTTCAGCTGGGATCTACAAGAAGGTACTAGTGATCAGACCTTTCAGATGTCAGTAGTAGCAAGCAAAAGACAACAACCCATCTCCAGGACCCATTTAGTTTCATGATGGAACCTGTTACAGTCCTGGAAAAGAAGGTATGTCTACCTTGCTTCTGCAGCAGTCATGGGGATTTGATGTTCTAAAATACCTCTTCCCATCCTCCATCCTTATAATAACATATGACAAGTGAAGCAGTAGATTCCTGATCTATGTTTTGAAATAAGAATTTCACAGTATTCATATCTTCTTTACTTTCTAGGTATAAGGTGGTTTTACATGGTAGTCTAGTAAACCTTTTAAAGTTGGAGGCTGATGGCCAGGCCGATGACCATACAGAACAATGGTGGCAACCTCAGACATGGTTAGGAGAGTTATTACTAAAAATTGAATCTCTACATGACTCTAAGAAGTAAGTGCAAACTGACTCTAAAAATTAGAGGACAACTCTGTGAATACCACTGCAAATACCACTGGCAAGAGACATGTCTCCAAGCTGTCTTCAGACTCCAGAGTAAATAAATAAAATATTTCGGAGAGAAGAGGGCTGTATATGTTGGCAGCATTGCTTGACTTTGTGTGTAAAACCAAGCACGATTCGAACTTCCACTAGGTAAAGACACCAACACAAGAAACTCATTTAAACTGGTCAAATTCTAACAAACATTTTCTGTGAAATTTTGGTGAGCTGGGGTTTGCCAGAAGTTTTTCCAGGAATTAACAACCTCCAAAGACTGCAAACACTTTTTCTTCTGAACATCTCTGGCCAGAATCGTTCTCCAAAACTCATAAAGCAAGAACTTGAGAAAACCTGCCTGAAAAGCAGTCTGCTTTGTAAAAATATAGTAAGAACTTGCCAATCTTTGAAGCCAGGGAGAACCTAAATAAAGGCAGTGAAGACTTTGCCCTCACTCTGCTTCCCAAATACTATGGGAGAAAATGAAAAAGTTTTAAACATACTACTGAGGGACTTGACCTTTTTCTGTTCTCCCTCTTCTCCTTCCAGTCTCCTGATTTTTCTACAGGAAAGTCATATAAAATGGCTGATCCAGGCTCATCTCTGTTTAAACATACTCCTTTGGGCCTTTCTCCCTACTCCCTCTCCCCACTCTTAGTCCTTGGTAATCAAATCTTGGCTTATACACATTCCGACCCACCCCCAAAAAGCAAACAAATAAAACACCCACATTCAGAATGAGATCACATTACTCAGTGATCTCAGTCCTAGTATTACCTTACCCTTTCAGCTGGTCAATTATCTCTTTGGAGCAGCTTGAAATGTTCTATTGGCCCATTGATTCAGTGGTATGACATTTGCTCACTTCTAGCAAGCCTAATGGACAAATGGAACTGAGCGTGTATTCTTGGAAGAGATTCACTTGCCAAGATTTTAGATCTCTGGCAGAAATCAGATCTGTACAAAAGTTGGTTTTGTTTTGTTTTGGTTTTGGTTTTTTTTTAACATGAGAAGAAATAAACATTATTTTTACTCAAAAGAGATTTTAAGTTTAGATAGAGCCCATGCACAGCCCCAATGAAGATGAGGACTGTGAGAAATGTGATGACATTTGATTGCATAACTTTAAATTGATGAGATTTACATATATTTTTAATAAAAACAAAGCAAGAAGCATGCATTCTTGAAGGAGATTGATTTGCTAAAAGTTCAAAATACTGGCGAGCACTACTACATTAAATCTGCAGTCAAAATTTGTAAGAGGCGATTATGTAAGGTAAGATGGTCATTTGCACTCATGCAGTCATATATATTCTCTTGAGTTTGTAGGCCCTAAAGCCCCATCATCCCATAATGCTTGACCTTTGGGATGCTTTGATCATACTTGCATTCAGAAGGCTTACCGAAGAGCAGTTAATTCTGTGGTGCATGAAATTTGCACAATACTTCTTTTTTCTTAACGGAACACATTTTAACTATTTTGCAAGCCATTCACAAGTTATTACTTCACATTTGGTTTTAAAATACAGTTTGGAAAATCAAAACAAGCCTTGATTACAAATTAATCATGCAGTGAAATAAATTAAAATACAAAATAAAATAAAGTAGCTTCTCAAGGGAGATATTTAATCAGTTTCAAGTGTTCTTAAGAGGAATGAGAGATGATGCAGCACCTTTAAGTGTTAAATAAGTTAACAATTTTGTAGACTGCTGCTGCATAAATAGTTATAGCTAATTTAAACCAGCTATCAAAGTACTACAGCAAGATAGGGTTTGGCATAGCATGGTTGAATACAAAGAAGGTTCTGTTTTTTCTTCCTCTCTTTCCTTCTTTGCCTGTCATACCTATAGTTTATATCTTACTCTGATTGGTCATGAAATCACATATGACAGAAGTCTTGACCTGTTGGTTACCAAAAAGTCTTTGATATTTCTCAAGGCCACAGGAAAATCAGAGGTAAAACTTAATAATGAGAGCCTCTTGGGAAAAAGAAAAACAGTATGCCTTCAATATATTTATTTCTTGTTTCAGTTGTCCCTGTCCTGCCTTCAGGTTGGAACCACAGAGTCTGTCTTTAGAAGAATTTCCTAATTCAAGCCAGCACACAGGTGTACCATTCACTTCAAAATATGTTCTACATTGCATTAACCTAAAGCTCAGGCCTAGGTGCTGTCCTGATTAGGAAAGGACAAAGTTCATGAACCACACTTCCGTATGTAGAGATCGTTATATCATCTGGACTCTTGGTCTTGCAATTACAATGCATTCAGGCATAACCTTGCCCTCAGCTAGACGTATGACTTTGTTGCCCCTGACAGGTACCTTCTACTTGTAACTCAATCCTGTGTCCCAGGTTATAGATTCTCTTCGACTGCACGTCAGAGTTACATCCCTGACTGCCTGAGTTCTGCACCAAAACCCACTTCAAGGATAAGGAACAAATACCATTTCCAAAAGAAATCTGTTCAAATTCCCAGGAATCCTGGCATCGCTTTGGCCCGCCATCACTCTTCTACTCTATAGCAGATGACAAATCAAAGTTTGCTCTTGTCTTGTCTTTATCATGAACAGAGCTACATAAACTCTAGTCAAGATTTTTTTCCTTGTTCCTTCATTTCCATGACAAATTCCTAAAAGCTATTTCCAAAAAGTTTCACTAATTTCCAATTAAAGACCACTGAATACCAGCCATTGAAATGTAAAGACTACGTATATGTATATACTAGACTTGAAAGTGTTCTATGTGTTTCAGCAGTATCTTGTCTACGACAGATCTATCTCGAATTCCTGACTAGTAAATGCCTGTAGCAAAAACATCTCTCACTTCCCTTTCTTCACTACATATTGTTTAAATATGTAGTTTCTATCATTTAGTCCTGATGATGAAATTCTTTCATTCAAATGCCTTTGTGGTGAGTATTTACAAAACATCCCAAACCCTCTCAAAAACATAACCTTAAAATTGCAAATAAAGGTTGTTACAGGTGCCAGCCAGTATCTTCTAAATGAAATTAAGGATGTGGCACGACCTCAGATGAAATGAGTTCTAAGACCAATTCAACCTCTCAGGCCCTGAGCATCACTTGATGTGGCAATGTTGCAGTTAAGACAACCTTCCTTAAAACAACCTCGTACCAGGGATCTGAATTATCTGTGGGACTCATGAGAGTTTGATCAGCATCTGTGCTGGGGAGCTTAGCCCCAGAACACATCAGAATGGCCACATATTTCATCGCCTTTTTTGATCAAAGGAAAACATTCACTTATTTGACGTAGCTTTCCCACAATAATTGCATGCTACAGGAAAACAAACCAAAGCATCTGATGTCTTAACTAAATAGGCACAATCAAAGGACAGAATAAACAACCCAACATGCCGTTCCACCTCAAATCCTTTTGCTTTCCTCCGTTGCTCTTTTACGCCTCCAAAATGCCTTGGAACATAACCATTACATACTAAAATGATTCAAGGAAATTTTCATCAAATGAGGAATAAATTACGAAGACCCACAGTGAGAATGCCTATCTTATTTCATTCTGTGTGATGACATGCACTAGGGCCAAACATGCCAAATGGTTACCTTTCAGAATTGTAAACTCGTACAAAATTGATGTCTCCGTCTCTCTTCGATTATCTCCCCTATCTACCTTTCCTGTCTCCCTTATCTTTGAATTTATTTGAGTTATTGCAGCTTATTCAGTCCATGGATTTCATCTGGAATTTCTGTAGGTCTGCTTTACATAGGATTTACATAGCTAAATATGAAGTACTTTAGGATTTAATGCACAGTTGACCATTGTGCTACATCTCCCAAGTAGTCTCTGAAGAGTTAAGAGCTCTGGCATTGTCTGTAGCTCAGAGGAAAGGCTAGCCATGGATTCCAGCATTGCTTTTTATTATGTTGCAGCTGTATTGCACTCAATTCTACTTGGACAAATTCCTGAACAAAAATCTATTTCCCTCACTTCACTTTTGGAATATGTACTGTTTTGGTTTTTGGCTCAGCTTTGAAGCAATGTTCTTTTTGTCAGTATTGAAGGAATGAAGGGTATATTTAAAGAATAAACTGTTGGGATGTGTTTGGTGATTTTGATTTAGGATGTAGGAATAAGGTTCTCAAGGGATGGAAAACTTGAATTCTAAAAATAATGACCATCTAAAGTTTGGTGGAGGTATTATTATTGCATTCACTCATATGGTCCTTGCCTGATTTACATCTCTATTTAGGAACAGGGCATTTGTTTACAATGCAGCAGTATTTATTGCAGTTACAAGCTATAAGTGGTTCTTTCTTCCACTAGTTATTTAAATAATATTAATAAAATTCAATTATAGTACCATATATTAGCTCTTATACCTAGAAAACACATTAGCCAGAGTTTAGCTTCCCACAGTTCTTTAACACTGATGCAAAGTCACTTGGTTACTTTTGTGATTTCTAGGTGGGTACGAAACCTGAATAAATTAAGTTTTTTGTATGTATAGGTCACTTTAATCTTTAGCCTATTATTAAAAGAAAGCTTTTGACTACCCTTTCCTCTTTAAGACTTTAATAGAGTTTAGCCTCAAGATATACAAGGTATGCTGTTTCTCCATAAGACATCTATAGTTTGCTTATCGCATCCAATCCCCGCAGTATATTTCAAACTTTATTAGCTTCATAGTCCCAGGAGTCACTCTACAGCAGGGTTAGTATTCGGTTCTAAATATTTTCTTTGTAAAAATAACAATGTGGAGAGATATCAGCAATCCAACTAGGCTAATGTTACCACTTTGTTCACTGCCTACGGGCATTTACACATATTTAATGGTTTGCTTCACTGCTGTGTAAAGGTAATCCATACAACAGAACAAAAAATTTCAAAGACATTGGCCAAGACCTGCTCTTTATTTCTACTGTGGCTTGCAATTATGAAGTTGGAAAGTAGAAATGTTGACAAAATAGCCAAAGAAAGTAACCCCTAAAACAGAAAAATCAAAGGAAACAAAGCTCATTCTCCCACAGGTTGAAGTAGGGATCAATCTTGCCTGTAATGGGATAAGAAATGATTTCAGATTTCCTGGTCAGCTTTTCGAATTAAATCATCTTTTGGTCGATGCCAGTAACTAAACAGATGAAGCCCTTAGCAGAAGGTGAGAATCTCTGCAATGGGAGAAAAGAAATCAGGCTTTTCATGAGAGGCTTCAGAATTTTCACATCTGTGCATAAGAACAAGTAGACATTGACCAGTGACTTTCACTGGTGTGTGTTCAAAAAGCAAACTTTGGGCAGTCACCTAATAGCAGATCAAGCAATTCACTTCACACATCCTGGCTCTTTGCATTGTAACACCTGTACAAATTACGATGTGTTCCCTACAGTGCGCCATGCAATGTCAATCCCTTAACCGCATTTATTTAAAAAGAAATATTTTGGTCTGCAAGCACAGTTGCACAGTTTCAGAAATCCCTTTTCTTCCCTTTCTGTTATTAAGCTATTAATTTTTATTCTCTTCACTTAATTATGTTGTTGCTTTTCCAGGAAAATAGAACATTTTATCTCTTACTAAATCAGGAGAATGAGAGTTTGTTACTGCATCCCTAATCCGCCCAGTGCTGCTAAATTGGTCAATTTATGTACCTTCTTTCTCTCTTAAGCACAGTTGCTCTCCAAAAACAAGACTTTTTATAGAAAAAAAGCATGAAGTAAAGGTTCATTCCATTTTCCTGTCTGATAAGATTTTGGATTGAGTACATTTAAAATACTCTTTTATTGCCCTGTAATAGATTTTAGACAAACACATTTATTTTTGTAGTGATCAAAGAGATATGAATATGTTTATCATCTGCTACAGACTAGAGGTAACACAAGTAAAAGAAGGCTCCCCAATGCATTTCGCATGAAGACATTTCTGCCCAGTTGTGTTTTCTTGGCTAGTTTACAACTAAGGTGTCCTGGTCTGACAAAAAGGACATACTCATATACTCAACTTCATGACCACAAACAAGAAGATGAACTTGGCAAGGCCTGCTCTCCAGGTGCCAAGCTAAGCACACATTTTGGACTTTGAAGTCCTGAAAACTTCACTGAGACTCACCTAAGTATCCTGACTCTTGCATGAAACCTAAAATTCAGCAAAAGGTTTGTCACCTTTTATGCAGTGGGAAAATGGCATGAGAAAGCCTGAGGGAAAGCACCTCCTCCTGTGACAGGGTGAAAAACAGTCTTTATGCAGACTTGAAGAGTGAGGAGACTGGATTTCCCATGTGTAGCAGAGGGAGTCAGGACAATCAAATAACCTACCCATGTGTAGGATGGCACTTTTTGATATTCTTTTCCCTTCTTGTATGAGGATGTGAACTAAGGACTTTTAATTAAGACTTTAAATAACATTTTGATCACTTGATCTGCTTTTGGGTAACCCTTCTACTTGCTTGTCTTTTTTTCAGCATCTCTGGTTGCCCCATAGCTGTAATGCAGACCAAGGCTGATGTTGGAGAAGTACATCTATTTGATTTGCTGTTTATGTCATGATGTTGTTGCAAGAGCATTTTAGAAACCACAGCATACACACTGAGTCCCTGGGCTTTAGACATGTTTTTGAATATAATTAAAGAGATGTTCATTGCACAAGATAAAATACATGTCCCAAGCTGTTTTAGAGTTGGAAAAATGTAATATTTTTCATCTGGATAAGGAGCCAAATTCATGGTATGAGATAGTTATCATATATAAAATTTCAGAGAGATTAAAATATCCACTCTTGCTTTTTTTCACAGCATGGTTATGACATATAAGCCATCTTCAATACCTTTTTTTTGTTTTGCAGTGTGTGCATGTTTTTTATGAATTTCTAGCCTATTCTTTTTCATGCAGAAAAGAGGAAGTTTGAAAAAAAAAGGAGTGAAGTCTCCCTTTTTATTTATTTCAGAAAATATAAGTCTTTAAAAGTGGATTTATATTGGTCCCGTTATTCAAAACATCTGAAAAACCTTAAAGGCTTTGAGAAATTCTGTTTAGAAGCTGCCAATAAAATGAGTTTCCTAACTAATAATATATCAATTTTGATACCAATAAAGCTGTTGGAGATACTGCCAATCATTCATTCTCCTCCAGTTAAAATGCAGATCCTTGTAGGGATGACATCTCACTACTCTGACATCTGGAACATAGCAACAAATGCTGCTGGCTCAGAGAAACAGGAGCAATATGCAATATTCATTGCCAAATGTCACTTAGCAACATAACATGTACAGTAGAGGAAAACTCACATCAGCCATACCCTACCCCTCCAAACAAACAAAAGCTCCTTTTAAGACATATATTTTGAAGTTAAGGTAAATTATGCTACCTAGGAAAATTTTCTCTTAAGGATATAAGGAAGGGAAAGTGAACAGAAAAGATGTTCTGTTTCATTCCACCAGTGAATGGATTCAAGGCACTTTTAGCCTTTGCATTGCAATGCCACCAGCTCTCCCTTGGGACCAGGGTGACCTAAATTAGAGGTGCAGCTTTAAAAACTCTTCTGGCATGTTATTGAATTGTTACTTAAGTTACTTACAAAGTTCCACAATTATCCATCAGCCAAGTAAAGCTTTTTGGCTCTCCACTTTTTCTTAGGTGCCTATCTGCCACCTTCTTCTCCTATGAAGTGCCTAAATGTATGGACCGCTGCATCTACATGGCAAAGTACAGTACAGCACTGTTCAAAGGAATTTCTTTGGTTTCTGAAAGTAACATAGTTACATTAATGTGGTTCTCAGTCTAAGCAGATTCACTATATTGATTTGGCTCTGGACCTGAAAGAAATCGTAACAAACAGAAAAATGTATATAACACAAGTTTACCCAAGATATGTTAAAGTTAAGTTTATGCTGAAGTTTAGATATGCTAAACTACCCTAATACTTTAATGCATTGTCTACCAGATTTATCTATATCCCTTCTATCTTGACCTGGAGTTAAGCATCTTTGCAGGAACTGTAGGGCAGGTAAGAAGCTGGCTTGCAAAGGGATAAAAATAGGTAATGTGAAAGGTTAGCCATTAAACTGGCAAGAGTTTGGGGTTTTGTTTGTTTGGGGATTTATCTGTTTTAAAGGTGTCAGTTTGAATTCTCCATTTGGACAAATATTAGGTTTATGCTAAAAAAGAATCCCAATTATCCAAAGTTGAGATGTCACCAATAAATCATGGTATCACATGAAAGAATAAAGGGAACCTGAGGACCTGCAAAGATGAGATGAAACTGAATAACCTAAAGAAACAGTAATAGTAACATCTGTTAGTAACTAGGAGCTTAGCAGTTAGAATTGTTGAGAAAGACCTAGCAATATTTGTCCAGTACAAGAGGACTACGTGCTGTCAATGCAAATCAGTTATTAAAAAGATTAATGTACGGTGATGCGTTGGGAATTTGCAAAAACTTAGAGAACCATCATTGACAAAACATCTGTGGAAACCTCAGTTTGAGTGCTATGTTCAATTCTGGAGAACTTTGTTCACGAAATATGAAGAGGAACAATTAAGAAAAGGATTATTAGGGGTAAGTGACGGAATAGAAATCTTTTATAGATGTTGTGGTTTAAGCCCCGTTGGCAACTAAGCACCACACAGCCACATCGCACCCCTGGTGGGATGGGGGAGAGAATCAGAAGTGTAAAAGTGAGAAAACTCATAGGATGAGATAAAAGCAGTTTAATAATTTATAATAATAATAATAATAACAACAATTTTAAGGAAAAGGAAAATAACAAAGAGAGAGACATAAAACCCAAGAAAGGCAAGTGATGCAAATGAAAACAATCACTCACCACCACCCGACATATGCCCAGCCAGTCCCTGAGCAGCAGGGTTCCCTGCCAACCTTCACCCTAGTTTTATTGTTGACCATAACGTCATATGGTATGGAATATCCCTTTGGTCGGGTGGGGTCAGCTGTCCCAGCTGTGTCTCCTCCCAACTCTTTGTGCACCCCCAGGCTACTCACTGGTGGGGTGGTGTGACAAGCAGAAAAGGCCTTGATGCTGTGTAAGCACTGCTCAGCAATAATTAAAACATCCCTATATTATCAATACTGTTTCCAGAACAAACATAGCCCCATACTAGCTCCTACGGAGAAAATTAATTCTGTCCCAGCCAAAACCAGCACAATAGGAGAGGTTGCTTTCTTGTGAATACAGTGGGTAAGCACAAGGATCAGAAAAGAAACAATTAAAAAACTATCTTGGGAGAAGAAAAAAAATAAATAAAAAAATTATGCATTATACACTTAGATTTGAAATTACGAAGGGAGTGTCTTGGCACTGAGAGGTTCTGCATGAGGTTCTGCAGCAGCATAATTGTGACAAAAAGCTTAATTGGTGGTAAGATGGAGCTTGATCTCTTTGTGAAACGTGAGCTTTGATAAGGGGACTGGACTTTCCTTTTGGTTATAGTAGTCCTGCTTGAAACTCATACAATCACTTCACTTACACCACTAAGCCTACTGGAGAGGGAAATTTTTTTCTCCCTGTTTCAGTAGAGATAGGATGCCAGATACTCCCAACAGCAAATTATACAACAGCCTTCCTAATTATGAAAGTTGTTAATTTTGGCAATGACAACAGAGAAATTTGTTCATTACAGTTGGGCAAGAATCCACATTTCCCATTTTATGACAATTCTCAAATTGTTGTTTTGTTGTTGTCAACATGAATCAGGTCAAAAAGTGGAAGGAAAAACTGGATGCTATCATGACCTTGACATCTTATTTACTGAAAACAAGGCATTCCTACTGAAGAGCTTTTCTTTGTATTAATTGGGCACTTCCTGACAAAACAAATTTCAGCAGAAGCACTAGTCGGTTCTTGTCCATATCATACATACATATCAAGTGGAATTTACTAAAAATAAAACATAAGTAACCCAAGACCTTAAATACAGGGACAGCATGACATAAAGACCCTGGCCTTAAGAAATGTCTAGGCTTAGGTGAAAAAGGGACCTGGCTCCATACAAACTGTTTGTGTTCAAGGTACACAATTTAAGGACTGTTTAAAAGCCTGTAGAAAACATCTATATAGGAAACTTGCCTGCAATTTCCTCAAACAAAGGAAAAAATACCAATCCTTAATTTTCTCAGGGACTAAAAACAGGATTGCCCACAATACTTGCTCAAGCACAGTTAATATATTTGGCCATTATGTTCCTTTAAATAAATCTTTGGGATATTCAGATTGTCCTAGCTATCATTTAGTTTTATGTTTTGGTAATATCTTTTTGCAACAAACATTAAACTCACTCTTTCTGCCCTCCAAAATTTCAATTTTATTCCAGGCAGTAAGTAGAAGGATGAAGCAGTTTCTTTTTTTAATTTTTTTTTCTCTGTCAGAGTATTTGTCATGAAAGGTAACAATTAGATACAATCTTAGCTAAGGCAGGACACCTGAATCTCCTTTGTAATCTCTTTTAAGGAAAGGCCATAGCTTCTGTGTTGTAGCAAGTCAATATCCTGCAGGTGTTGTGGCACCCATCATAACAGTAAGAGTGATGATACAAAGCAGTGATATACCTGAAGGGTCTGGCACTGCAGTGAAGGAAAAAGAAACTGAAAAGAGTAAAAGCCTGTCTGCGCTGAGGATCATGGCAAAAGCTCCTGCTGACTTCAAAGGAGTAAGTTTTCTCCCAATATTTTTTTTTTTTTTTGATAAGAGTAAAGCATTGTGATTTAAAAGCTTTTACTCTGATAAATCCAGATGTTAGTCCAGCTTGTTTCACTAACATTGTGGTGGGTAATTGGCACAGAGCAGCACAACCAGTCACTGATATCACTGACCAACCATTTAAACTGGAAATGAGTCACCTCTGAAAAGCTCCCAATTCTCTTTAGATATGCCTCCAAAAGATCAGGAAGGGACAGAGTATGACCAGTGGGTAAATATTTTGGTCTGGTCTCTGTATTATTCTTTTTCCTACTCAAACCTTCTTTAATCCAGATTCCAGTTAATTTTGACTTTGAAAAGACAGGAAAAAGAAAAAGGAACTTTAGAGTTTTCAGTTTCCTTCTTCAATGAGTAGAACAATGAAAGCATTATGTCATTTTCAGGCTTTTTTACTATTTATTCTCTATTATGTCAATAGAGTTTGCTTTATGAATTATCTTTTTACTGTTGGATAGGTGAACATGTTGGGCTTGATTCTAGCCCAGTTCTTTTATTTTCCCCTTCCCTTCCCCTCGCCTCTTCTCATTTTCTTTCTTGCTCTCCCACTTTCTTTCTCTTTGTCCTGAGCAAAGATCAGCATATTTGACATATGCTTGTAATTACTACATTTTCAGCCTATATAAATAAATCCACCAGTTTTAAGTTTATCATTGCATCACATTTAACTTAGTATAGTATAATCAGGAAATTCAAAACTTGTACAAAACTTTATGATTAAACGTTAAATGTGGGGTAAGACTCATAACAAGCCATCATCATGGAGATGATCTATTATAAATTGCAGACCCATCTTGCATTTCAGAATGTCTGTATTGTTTATGAAATTTTAGTTGATTGCATGCTAATTCAAATGCTTTTGTAGTCAGAATGGATCATAAACTCTTGCTTCTGCTGGCAAACAGGATGTGTATCTGCCAATCAAACCAGCAGTGGAACCCACAAAATAGAGGCACCACTATGCTTCATTACCACTTGTTTATATTCTTGCTGAATATGTAGCTTCAGCATCATGTTGCTCACAGCATCTGTGATACATCTTCACATTTTTAGTGCGGTACCTACTAAATAACATTTCTTAAAGAAGTTACCTGAAGTCTGTTCAAAATAGAACTCCCATAGGATAATTTATTACTCTAGCATTTAATATATCTCTTCCTCATACATTCTGGAGTGCAGAACATGTGATGTTATAACTGGACTATTTTAAATTCTGAGTTTTGTTTTCACTTCCATTACCACTCATCCCACTTTCACCTCAGTGGTCAACATCATTGCTCTTACTGAAGCCTGTGCCAAATTATTCACTTATTTCTGTCTCACTTTATATAAAATAAGCATTTTATTAGAACATTCAGATGCCTGTGTGAGCTTTACTGAGCCTGGATTCTGGTATCTCTCATTTAGTGCCCCCTTTTCTGATAATTTTTGTGCTAATCTTCTGTTCCCACCACACCACATGCCCCCTGCAATGAATGAACATTGCCATTTCTGGCTCAATAAAATTCCACTTCCTTGGAGTCCTTCCTTAGGTCCTGCCACTCCTTGTTTTTTTTCCACACTGAGACCAGGAGACCACTGCTCCAAAAAAACAGTGACAAATTAAGACTGCCTGAAGATCACTAGGAGTAGGAGCCTAGAGGAGACACTTGAATCTTGGTCGGGCCAGATTATTTCATTTGGGCTGTGTATTGGGGTTTTGCCAAGCTATATGTACGCTGACGGTGAGAGACATAGGTGCACATTGTGTGAACTGGGTATAGCAGGAACTGAACGAAGGCATAAGAAAGGGAAGGGGATTTCTGGCTCTTCACCTCAACAGGAGGCCACACCTGAAGGTAATGACTACTACAGTCATTCTCAAATGGATAATAGCTCTCTGTACCATGAATTACTGGGGCTTGCTAAGTTATCCTTCTAGCCTTTTTCAGTTTTTATGTTAGGAAATGTCTGTTTCTTTAAATCTTTTTTTTCCAAAAGTCATGGCTTGCGAGTGAGGAAATCTTACTCATTCTTGAGCGCCCAAGTGGCTAATTTAGTTTCACAGATTTCTGAGAGGGAGACTCAGCTGGGGTCATTTAAAGCTTGGGTTGTGTTTGCTTTTGTTATATTTCTTTGGGAGCCTCTTGAAATTGACTCCAGACCTTTTTACTGCACCTGGCAGAAAGTTGTTCTTGCTTTCCAACCTCTATCTGGAAATTAAGGTCTTCCCAAATGAGACTGTTCCCTGTCAGATTTCTGCCTTTAGTAACGTTAATGAGACCTCTGTCATGTCCCCCTGTGCTGGCCCGTGGCTGATTCACGAGACTGCATCAGTACAATTTTGTTCACCCTCCTTTCCTTGCGTGATTTAGACCCAAAAGGATTCTGTTTCACGCATTCTTGTGCAGAATATTACATCATTAACTTAAAATGCTAACAACTGTTTATATCAATTGGGTCATATGCACATTGAATAGTGCATATTGTTCAGCACTTGCATTCTAGTCATGACTATTAGCCCACTATTTTCTGCTATAATATCCAGTTTCTCACCCCATGCTATTATTAAAGCTCTTTGATTTTGTTGTCCAAACTGCTTGCATTTATTATGTGAATGTTTCAGCTGCTTCATTTTTTTAAAATTCTTATACATAGTTCCTGAGGCAAACTACGCACGTACATAGTAATTTTCATCAATATGAATGATTTCTTTTGGCTGGAAATCTGTAGTCTCATAGTTTCTTATCAATTGTCATTGCTGCCTTATGTGATTTCCCTGTACATTGAAATCAAGTCAGGAAATTACATGAGTTTTTCCCATTTATCTCCATTCACATTTTTGTTACAAGCTCATCTAAGGAACCATGCTATACCTCAGAAAACTATGCGCCTTGTTGCACATGAGTTACACGGCAAGATAAGTCTCCTCTCTGTGAATGTAACCCAGAGTTCATTACTGATGCCATTTTTTGTCTACTTCTACAACTCTCTCAAGTTGCTAAGATCTGCTGTCCTTCTCTAAAAAGCAATAAAATTCCACTGCAGATGACCTGAACTTCATTGCTTTTACTACCCTGCTCGGTTTCGTGGGATTGTCCATTGTGCCTGTCACCCTCATATTCACACCTTGCACCTTGGTCCTGCAGGGCCCTCCCACGTGTCCTCTGAATCTCCTCTAGCTTGTCTTCATGCAAGCCTGCCTGGGTGCTGGCTGGTCCTTCCCTTCTGCCCCTCCTTACTTTTGTCTCTACTCTCTCGTAATCTCTTGTAAAATGTCTGTGTTCTCCATTGGCTTCAGGCCCTGTCTCTTCCCCCTGTCTTCCTTTCTTCTTGTGGGGCTAGCTGCTCTATTCTTCCTATTTTCTCCTGTTTCATGAAGAGGCCTTGAGCAGCCAGTGGGTAACAGATGTGAAGAGCACTCATGGGTGCCACATACTCACTGGTGGCCCTGACATCCTCAGCACAAGACACCCACATTGCTAATGTCTATATTGCCCTTTCCAGCACAGCCAGGGGCACTCTCTTGTTCTCTTAACGTGCTGAACCTAGTCCAGGACATTGCAAGAGTGAGAGTGGCACTGTTTGATATTAAAGACTGTCTCGCCCATGTCTGTCATATGACGCAAAGTTGGTTTCATATTAAACAGAATTTAAATACATGTACTTGAAAAATGCAAATGCGGAATTTGTAACAAAGTTATGAAACAAAGTTATGAAAAAAAGAGAGCAATAAGATCATACTCCAGATGCTCTTTAACTGTTCCAATTTCTGAACTAGCTTGTGAGGTTAACTAAATAGCCTCTGCAGCTTACCCGAGGCCAAGACAAAGAGAACATCTTCTTTCTGGTCCAGGTGGCTGTCAAAACCATACAGAATGCCTGCTCTGGGCGACCTAGTCTTTTCCACCCCAGCAACACAAGCTGACTTTTTTTCCTCTGTTTTATTTACCCAAAGCACATTTCATTTGATAGAATGCTGGAAAATCACAGGGGTTTTTTTCAGAGGATTAAGCAATTTCTTTTTATCTTCCTCATTATGTTCTTTCCACTAACATTTCAACTTAGTATAGTACATTCTGACTTTGGGCTGCTTTTTACTGCTATATATTTCTGAATATACAATGGCAAATACTAAAATTGAAATAGCTAAAGCGCAGACTTTTAACTACCTTCTGAACTACTTATTGCCTCTGAGCACTGTTTTAAAGTAAAACATGCTATAACATACAATGAAATCGGGGGGAATAGGGCACTCAGAGAAAGACACACACCTGCATGCAAACTTACTTCTGAAAGAAATCTCCTTCCAGGTTGCCAGGTGTTCAGATAAAGATGCAGGCCATGAAAGTAATGTAGGTATCATACATATTTTTTTTTCTTTTTAAAAATCACCTTATGGTTTTTTTTTTTTATTTTTTAACCTCATTTTATTCATGTTTTGAAAGAGCTTGCATCTCTGCAAAGGTAAGGCCTAGAGGTTTATTTTTAAATTATTTTTTTAAAATGTTGGGCTCGGGGTTTTTAAACCATCATCTCTCAAAAGAATCACAGGGCAAGCAGATATAATTACACCAAGAGGTGTGTTTCTAAATTGTGATGTGTTGCTCTATAAATAAACCACCAATATTTTATGAAATGCATAGTTTTGTTCAATATTTAAATCTTTTATAGCTGTATAAAAATTCCTTCTACATACATGAACTGACATATTTTTAAAAAGTTAGTTGAGTGAGATAAATACTGGCTACAAAAGATGGATATGTTGAATTATGCTGCACATAAATTGCTGGCATAAATTGAATCAGCAAATAAATTGAATCAGCAAGTAAATATTGCACTGATAATTTTTGGAATGAGAACACTGTACCCTGGACCAGCAACCCAAATATGTTGCAGGGATCAACATATTCTCACTGCTCAGGGTTATACTGGAAACTACTGAAATTGTGGGATTTGATGGCATCAGCCTTTCAAACCCCCACATTTCTCTTCGTGTGAGACCTTTCTGTGATTAGTCTGGGTTTGCGTAGGGGGAGGCTTTGCAAGTACACAGCATTGTCAAGTCACTGTCGGCTGGTGTGGAGGGAACCCTGCATTACACCAAAGCTGCTGACATTTGTGAATACGCAGAGACCATAGCATGCCTGTGTGAGATCTTACAGCTTTATCTTGGAAGCCAGCTGCTGCAGTGCCAAGCAGATTTGGCTTCAGACAGAGGAGAATGAAGGAAATGAAAAAGAGTAGCTACTTGTGGATTAACTTTTCCTGGAACGGCCTTATTCAGTACAGAGCCATTTCTGGTCCCAGCAAACTAGCACTTCGCAGTAGAATTGCTTTTGTAAGAATTAGCACTAAAGATGCTCATATACAAGTTTTAGTGAATTAGATTTTTGAACATAGCTGAGTTATGCAGTAATCTCTCCAGAAGGGTGGTTTCTTTATAAAATCCTGCAGTAGTGTCTACTGTAAGCCATCCATGGTTTCCCTCTCTCATATATTTCTTACATCACTGTAAAAATGCATATTTATTTAGAATGCACAAACACACTCCAGCTGCTGAGTGTGTTCTGAGTGCATTTCCTTTGCAAATCTTGAAGTCTGGGGCTCAGTGCTTTGTCACTGTCCCAGCTGAGTGAGAAAGCTGACTACTGTGTGAATTCAATACCTTCCTGGCTGCACAGTGTGAGCATCACCTTGCCCCATTCTGAAGGAATCCCAGTATGTCAATGAGCGGGATGGGAGGCTTGGGTGTGTGAGGAATAAAGGCTTGGTCTCTAGCTGTCAGACCTTCTTTATTTGAGACATAAAAGGACTCTCTGATGGGGGACAGTGAATGTTAGTCATAAGATGTGATTTTATTAAAACCACTCAAAGGGCATCGGACAAATGGAATAAAGAAGAAAATACAACAATTAGCAACAGATTTACGGAAATTACGTAAATGCCACAAAAAACCAAAATCTCCAATAAGTGCAGGAGACTTTTAAGTGTTAGAAACATTTTCCTGGAAAGATGACAAATGGATGTCACAGGCCTGGGTGTTGGTGGGCATACCACACTTGTGTAGATCCTGCGATTCAACAGTAATTTTCTCATGACCTTGCATTTGTGTTTTGCTGGCACAGTGTTAGCTCTCCACTGTACTGCCAGCTACACCTGTCAGGGCACCCTGGAGGTTTGTTTTTGGGAAATCTGGAATATTGGTGGGACAACTGGTTGGAGAAGGCAGATGATTTGGACTGGCAGCTGCTCACATTCTCTTGACACTTGGGCCAGCACTGCTGACTTCTCCCAGGAGCAGGAAAGGAGCTTTGGCTACAAGTGTTCCTATTCCACTTCTGCATGCTTGCCCAAATTTCAGATGGAATCCTGCTTCCCTGGGATTTATATACGAGTCTATCTAAATTTCATTCTCATTTTTGGTTTCCCTCTGTGAGTAATCCCTCAAATAAAGAAAGTGAAAAAGTACCAGTGCCATTAAAGTAGCAATAATATTTATAATTGGGCCTTTGTTAGCTATATCTAACCCAATGACAACAAGGAGACAACCTCACAACCTCTGGGATAGCAAGGGTGATTTTTGAGATCCACAAAGTTGGAAAAGGAGACATAGGGAAATTATGAAAATGTAGTCCAGCAAGTTTTCATCCAAGGTTGTACAGCTGGTTAAGAGAATCCTCCCAGATTATCAGTAATAGATATCAGAGCACTTAATAAAATACAGGAGCAGACTAGGGGTAGCATGGAACAACCTTCCTTGCAAATTTTTTAAGAACAGGTGAGACAAATATGTCTGAGAAATCAACCAGGTATAACTCATCCAGCTCCAGTACTGGAGAAATGACCTTAGTGGTCCTGGGACAAACTGTCCACCTCTACATGTTACTATAAAATCTAACATCTAGCAGTACAATGCTACATGATTCAGAACATTTGGAACAATCACCTAAATTTGAAATTCTAAACTTCTGGCATTTTCCATCACGAATTCTTGGTTTTCTTCAGTTCCAGTGCCTCCCAGTTTCTTACCATGAATCAAAGGAACTCCTCTAAGGCAAAATTGCTCAACCATGACTCATTCTAATGAGATTGCACACTAATAAAACCTCCACACATTTTTGGTCTTTTCTTCTTAACTAATATTCCCTCTTTCATGCTCTCATCTCATCTGCAAATTTGACACTGTTACTCTTCCCTTTTTTACCATCCTCCACTTTCTCTAACTTACCTTGTAATGTAGTCTTCTTCTGTAACAGATCTATAGAACTTTTTTAGAGCTATTGCCTGTTTCAGTTGTGCTTACCCAGGATAAAAGAAAATTTAAAGGATTTGACATTTCAGTTTACCCCTTTAATTAAAAAATGCTTGTATGTTTAAAACAATATCAAAGATGGGAAGCTGAGTAACCAGTTCAAACAATGCAGTATGGACAAGGGCTATTTCCCAACCCCACTTCTTTTAAGTCTCTCCATGGACCTTAGCAGGAGGTGGATTATACACTGCCCTATTTGTATCAAATAAAGTAAAGCTGCACATGTCTGAAGAAAACAGAAAAGGCTTCAGGAAGAACATTTAGTGTCTGGAAGTGAGATGGTATTATGGTGTATTCTCTAGCAGGTCTACTTCAGTACAGCAAGAGGAGGCTTTCCAATAGCTCATTATGTTCCCAGATTAAATTGGTGCTTCAAAACCAGATCTACTCATGCCCTATAAAATGCATTTTTCCCTACCTCTCTGAATTCCCAGAGTCCACATTACTGTCAGGCAGTAAGGAAACATCATTTCAATAGCCAGCTTTTCCCCTTTGTCCCAGCAGTGGAGAGCAAAGAGATCCATCCTTTTTTGGTTCATGATCTTTTGAAGAAAAGCATCAGCTTACTCTGTCTGTGGTTTGAGTCACTACCAGCGCTGATCCATATGCCAGAGCTCTGATCCAAAAGCTATAAAATCAGAGTAGCACAGTACTGAGATCAAGTTAATTTGTGCTGCTGGGATGCTGTTGCCCTGTGAAAAGTTGTGTAACTTTTATCTTCCAAAGTTTTACCTAGAAATAAAAACAGTGTTTATTGAGAATCTTTCACAGACTCCACAGCCTTTTGGAAGAATCCTAACGTAATACAAAGTTATCCCCTTTTTAGTACTTTCAGTGCAATAGAGTGGATCAAGATGGAAATTCATGTTGCATTGCTATTGACAGTAGCTATTAGCAAGTAAGTCTCTGAGTTAATCAAACTTAAAGTTAACTTCAGAGTAAGGACAAGGAGAAAAAAATGGAAATGTCTTTACAATGTTTTTAAAATTTACATTCGGGGTCAATATAGTTTTGCAACACAAGCATGGGTTAGAAAATCACAAAAGTTTACAAATGGATCAAGTTGCCCTTCAGTCTGGTTTTGGGGTTTTTCATAGTGTGAAACCTAAGCATATTGTCTACAGGCATTAATGGAATTTCTCAGAACTTACACTGTGCAGCAAGGCAATTTCTTTCATGACAGTGGGATATTTAATTTAAACTCCAGGTCACTCTTAGGTTACTGAAATTTAGGCATTTAGCAGGGCACAGCTTCTTAACAGGCTGGAGAAGAAGCCCACTGAGTGGGGTGGGGGGTTCTAATTTACTTCTTAATTGCCTCGTTACTCATTATCAACATTATTGGTTCTTTGGTATATTATCTATTTAGCATATGTAAGTGATAACTGTCTGGTCTCACAGATGCCCTTTCTTACCAGTGTCTCCTATACAGTAAAGACAAAAACTAGCTGTCAGTGGGGGTCAGGTTTCCTGTGTATGGCCAGGTGACCAGCTATTTACGGAGATCTACAGATGAGTCAGTTCTCAATTCATGCCTCTGCTGCCATGTACCTCAGCAGGTGTGAAAACAGCAAGATAAACACTATAAAAAGCAAAAGCAAAATATATGCAAGAGTGTAAACCTTGAGCCTTCACAGTATTGAAGGTCTGGCAAACCGAGAGCAGAGGACATATAAAATGGTGCTATTCTGACATGCTTCTCCCCGTGTTTTGGTCATTACATAGATTGCAGGAGTCGGTTCTTGTCTGTCAGTATTGTCAATATAGCAAAGTGTTACTGGGAGGGTGGTCAGTGAGATAACCCTTGTTTACACTGAACCTTACAGAAAAAGTGATTCAACAAGCAGGACTAAAGAAGTTTGGTTTCCTGTACATTTCTCTCTCATGGATGGAGGGGAGAGAGAAGAGAAACCCTATGAATTTTCTGATGTCTAGTATGCAGTGTGCTGCTATTACCATGGTTAGTGCTTTCCTTTTAACAGCACCTTTTTATCTGAGAACATACCAGACATTTGATATTTTAGAGCTCTTCAAGCTTCTGGCATATTTGGTTGAGACTGATAAACAGGGTAAAAAATTACTGGGAAGGGTGAGAGGCTATCGGATTCATATACAATTGTCCTCCTCTCCATAAACACTTATGGTCACATGAAGGATATGATCTCACAATCCTCATATTATTGAGAAATCAGGCTAAAAATACCACGCTTTTCCACATAAATGGCAAGCTTTGCCCAGGACACAGCTGTCACTGAGATGAGAAGGGACCAGAACAAAGATGGGCATGGTGGGAAAACGGCATGAAACTTCCCGTGGGCTTGTTTACACCAGCACAACATGCCCTGCAGTTGCACTGGCATAACAGATGTTCCCTAAAATAAATGGGCTTCAAGAAGGGATAGAGATTTTTAATGGGAGCAAAGCATTTGGGGACTAACTATGAGTGTGGCGCTGTGCCAGGCTCTGTGTCCGGCTTCATGCCTGAGGTAGAGCCAGGTACTTCTCACACAGATTGCAGCTGCCATTATCTGCTGTGCCACCCATCCAGCTGGTGCCAGAGACCCTTCTGTGCATGACAGAGCTGAACACAAAGTTGTGTGGCAAGCCCCACTGCATCCGGCTTTAGTCTACTGGAGGGGAGCACATCCTTGGGCTCCTGATGTGCTTTTTTTGTAGCCAAATTCTTGGCTTCAGCTTCAAAGATCCTACGTTAGCCAGCATGTTCCCATGTCTCTGATTTCCTACCCCTCTCCACTGCGTTGTATCAGCACTCAGAGCCTCACATCTCAGTTATGTTCCCTCACAACCACCTTATTGCTTTAATACCTTTTTGAAAATAAAAGACATTTCCTATATATTAGCATCAAACCACATTTAAACCATCACAGCAGACACACACACTAATTTCACAACTCTCCTGTCCATGATTCTTTTCTTCTTTGTTCTTTTTTCCTTTTTCCTGTAGTCCCTTGGTGTCTGAACTCTCTGCTGCTCTGCAGATGGCTGTCTGGGTTTTAGGAAATGTGAAGGGTGCGGAGAGACCACAGCTCTTGCTGTAAAGATTGTGGAAGTGCAATGGAAAAAATGGGCTTAGCCCTCAAAGGAGCAATGGAGCCACCCTGTCCCTGTTCTGCTGCAGTATTCACATTGCCTAATATCTTACCACTAAGGGCCCAAGTTAGGAGGTTTCCTTGACTCCTCCTAAAATCACCAGCGAGACAAAATTGTCTTTGCAAACAGTGGTTCAGGACACAGCCTGCTTTGAATTCCTCTTAGGGAATCCATTTCTTTCTGTTCTATGTGTGGAGGGCAGGCGAAGGGGTTCATCTTCCTTATGCAGACCTGTATGCTATGGGTTTCAGGTGAGCTGATAAAAATACCTTCTTGGCAGCCTAACAATTTTGAGAGGCTATGGGGCCAGTTGTTTGCTTTGGGGCCAGCAGAGTTGGCCACTTACACAGAGGAAGGCATATTCATCCCACCCACAACATGTCTGAGGCCACTCTTCTGTTCCTCTCTCTTGCAGTTCCTCCAGGTGCAACTGGTGCAATCTGTCCCTCTAAATCATAAACACTCTGGGTATAGGAACCTGCTTTTTTGTGATATTGTGTAAGGTACACAGTACATAACAAAACTATTACTACTAATAATAGCAACAGCAGCATACTCTTCACATTATATACTAGAATTCTAGATACCATGTTTATAAAAGAAAGGAAGATCTATTTGCCTCTTGATAAGAACATTTCTTTGAAAATGAAGAAAAGAACTAAAAGGGTATGAAAAATATAAGTGCAATAGCAATTCTTTGTGATGTGTTGGATGTCTTTGGGGAAGTAAGAAGTGTTGTGAAAACTGAGAATTTGCTGTACTATAAGGCAATAGGTCAGAAAGAACCACGGAGCAGCATCTCTGAAATTCAAAGAAAGTGGTAAAATTTTGAATTCCATGATACTTTGATCTAAGTTAAACCTGCTTCAATAATTGTGTATCCATATCACCTGAGCCGTATGGCAGGACCCAAGAAAGTGGAATAAAATAAAATAAGAATAATGCTTTCATCATGCTCAACTGAAAAGTGGAAGTAGACTGAAATCTTTTCATTTTAATTGCCTTTTGATATTTAATTTGAGTATTTGATCAAAAGACTCTGGGTTGACTCTAATAGTGCCATAACTTGTCTTTAAAAGTTCTTTGTAGTGATCAGAGTACTAAAAGAAAATTTCACAGATAAGAGTGCATGCAATATAAGAAGCTATCTTTAGTACAGAGGTAGGGATGATTATTATGAAACAAATTTATACATGAATTTACAGTGCTTGAACTTGATTGCTTTGATTCCATCGACTTGAAGAAATGTCTTCATTGCAAAAATTCAGTTGGGCAAATGCTTCTGGCTGGGCTTTTTTTTTTTTTTTTT
>NW_015091083.1:7349188-7358874 GCF_001431845.1 Calidris pugnax | reverse complement strand
AGAACAAAAGAAAAGCTCACCAATCTTTTCTCATTTTCCCTTTTGAAGAATCAGCCTAGGCATCATCTCGGGGTGGGTTTTTTTTTTTTTTTTTGGTGTAATCAAGCCTCTAAGTCCCAGGGACAGAATTTTGTGTTTACTGAACTGACTGCAATGGAGTTCATATGGCTGCAAGTGCAGGTTCTTTATTATTCAGTTGAATTCACCTGCAGGAGCAATGAGATTGAAAAATCTATTCACTGCTTGAAAAAAAAAAAAAAAAAAAAGAAAAAAAAAAAAGAAGAAAAAACCCAAGAAGTGGTATTTCTGTGAAGTACATCCACCGACAGCTGGTCAGTGTTTTGTGATGGCTGCTTCCTCTTTGGAAAGTTCTGCTCTCAGTTTGGTTTCCCTGGGAACGATACGTAAGAAATAGTCTCTGTTGTGCTGTCTAGAGGCTTGACTTATTCACCAAAATACCCATAGTATTCCCTTGAGACATAAATATGTTCAAGTCCAGAGATAGCTGATATCCATTGGCCTAGCTCATAGAAAGGCTTAATTTAGCAAAAAAACAGCTGATCATGTTGCTCCACCACTCAGATTGTTTTGTTTTTCTACTTGGTTTGTAATACAACGTTATAACAGAAGGGTCCCAAAATTCTGTTTTCAGGATTAACCACTTCAGGAAGTGGGATTTTTCCTCCCAAACCCAGAAGTATTTTTTGGAAAGAAAAAAAAAAAAAAAAAAAAAAAAAAAAAAAAAAAGAAACCACCTATGTTTATTTTAGTTTCTTTTGCCAAATGAAAAAAACCATAAAAACCACAGCCCCCAGAAATAATTGCTGATAGACTAAACTTTTCTGTTCCAGCTTGAGTAAATATGTTTGATATAAAAATAAACAGAGAATTAATTGCCTGTCATTGAAACCTTGTTAGAGTACCTATGGAGAAAACTATTCTATTAAAAAATACATTAATGTCTGATGCCATTTATCTTTCAAGCAACCATTATCATTATAAAGTCTGACTATTCACGCTTATCAGGTTGATGAGACAGCACTGATTCCAAGCCCTAATTTGCACTAGTGCACAGTAGGCTCTAATCACGCAATGCTACAAACAAAGCGAGCTCCTATTGCATCCCTGAACTTACTAGAGTTCAAAGTTCTCCAAAGAGGTGCCAACAGAATCACTGACATGATGAACGATGCTCATGCTCACTAAATCTGTCACCAAAATGGAAATTTCCTTGGAACAAGAGTGTTGATTTTTGTGTGAAAGGGATGTCTGAACTGAAATGGCAAAAGCTAACCCTTCTAGATATTGAGCATCTTGAGGCCCACTGAAGTCCCTAGAAGTTCTGAGTGATAAATACTTCATGCAAGGCATTGAAAAAAGATTATTGCAAAACCTATTGAAGTATAAAGACTATCATTGATTCCAGCAGGCATCAGATCAAGCCCAGTGTGAATGAGTATCAGAGTATGTCTACATACTCCTTTGCAGGCAGAATACAAGTTTCTCTGCCCAAGACTTGAGCCAGTTGGATGTATGACAGCCCTGAACTGGAAGCCATGTTACTGCATTTACAGTGCAGAGCCCAAACTAAAGCCCCTGCTGAAAGACAGAAAATATCAATTTGTGCTCAGCAGCGTGCTCCATCCAAGGATGCGTAGAGTGAACGCACACATGCTCAGAGTGCAAACAGAATGATTTCATGCTTGCCTGCAAAAGACCACGTAGAAAAATGTCCTGAAAAAGGAAGAGCATCTATACTCTGACGTGAATGCTTAAATATTCAGCCCCCTGGGCTCAGGGAAACTGAGGAAACTGATGGGCTCGTTCCTAACAGCGTTTTTCCTAGTTTGTTTCTTTTCAGATGGAGAGGCAAGAGATAGCAAGAGAAGCCTGCAGATGAAAAGAAAAAAAATATTAATTGAACTAAATTCCAAAGCCACAAAATGATTGACTTTCACTGGCATGAGCTTTGCAAGCCCCAAAACAATACTTTAAAGTGTTTAATTTTTTCACATCAATTTTAATTAAGCTCTCATTAGGCTCTTGTGCCCCTAGAATTTGGCGGACAAAAGAAGCTGGCTTGCCCAGTGAGTTTCCCAAGCCTGCACAGCTCTATTCCTAAGGAGATTTATCGCATTTTTTTCCTCCTCTTGAAAGAACCTTACATGAACCAATTCAAATGAAAAACACATGGACTAAAAAAGACTTCATCACGCCAGATACCTTTTTATATCCAAAGCAGTGAACTTGTAGTCAGTTTGTCCTTTCATGTGTTGTTTTTTCTGGCTTTGGGACCTAAGAATGATTTTTTACTACGTGCAGTAGTAAAACAACATATTATGCAATTCTATTTTTCAGGGAGAACACTATGTAATTCATAGGCTTTGCAATGCCACATTTTCTGTTCAACAAATACATAAAGTGACTTCTCTTTCCCTTGTGGGCAGACATCTAGAAATTTATGTTCAGCAAATGGTATTCCAACTTACCTAACATGGGGTTTTTGGGCTTTAACTATTTCAAAAGTAACTGCATAATGTAACAAAAAGCAGCTTCCAAACCGTATTTTTATCCCTGTCATTCAAGAACTTGGCGCATAGGATGGATAGTATCTTTTACCCTAAGGCATCCAGTCAAAGAATACAGGTAAATACAAAACATATCATGACTAGTTTGCAGCCCAACAGATCTGACAAAAGGGGAAGATCTTTCCATAAAATCTACATGATGGATTAGCAGCTCTGTTAAAATAACTTGTTGGAAATGTACTCACTGGGATGATTTTGAAGATTATGCCATCTTCCAAAGAAAGCTTTAATAACTCTTTCATGTTTCTTAATGCCAATCTCCAAAAGACGGGTCAGTTCAATTATTAAGAACAGTTCTTAAATTGATGCTTTCATTTTGTAGCTTGAAACACTCACAATTCCAGAAGACTGGCCCTTTAGCTCTTCTATGGACTTATTTGGTGCCTAGCAACTCTTCTGCATGCAAGCGTCATTAACTTGCTAGATGTGTGTTCACATGATGGATACTTACCTATTTTTTTTCCCAAATCAAAGCTCACAGTTCAAAAATTATGTCTAATGTGTAACTGGGAAAATTTCCCAAAGTATTCAGTCACCTAGAACTTAGAAATGTTAGAACTTAGAAATGGACTGTCAAGGAAGATGTGTTTAAATATCTCTTCTTCTCATGCTCATCAGTGGTGCTAAGAAAAGGCCAAGTACAGGTGAGCCTTCCCCAAGTAATGAAAATGCATCTGCAAGCCTTCTAGAAAAGTTCATGAGAGAATAATCGATTTATAGGTATACAACGATGCTACATCAGGATGGGTGACAACTTGCAGGAGGCTGGGAGAGTATTCTCAATAGTATTTCTGGATGCTTGTCCTACTATTATAGTCTTACTTAAACGTCTAATTTTAGGTGTTGTTTGCTGTTCTGTTTAAGGTATGAGTGGCTTTCAAAGGGAGGGTCAAGATGCTAGAAAGAGCTGGTATAGCCCTAGCCAGAAAAAATCCAGAACTTCTATAGGCTGGTCAGGATTGCAAGGTAATGAGCAGTTTTTGAGGTGTTCACAGAAGATGTGTCCATGTCTTTCCCTGGAAAGAAAAATACTACAGCAGGTCTGCATCTGGATACCTTGATTCTATATAACTTTCTCATACACACAGCTCATCTCAGCTCACATCTGAACCCATTGAGGGCATGTATCTATTTGACAGTGCTGAATGTTACAGGAGAAATCACAATGATGCAGCTAAGTAAGAAGTCCATGTTATCACAAAACATGTTTGGAATTTTTAGGCTGTAGTGCTGAAAGAGGCTATGCCTTCATCCTGTATGTTATCATGCAAATCTAATGTTTCTCCGTAAAGGTGTTGGTGGAATAAATACACTCTAGACTTAATCTGCTGGATCTTGTAGCAATTTGCACCTGATAAGCAGACACATCACAGAGCTATCAAGCAAGTCCGGACAGGGCTGTGCTCACGCACAAGTAGAAGGGAGTGCTAAGCACACTTCACCACATGGCACGGAAGTGAATTCCTAGCCCATCTTGTGCATGCTTCTTTACTTGAAATAATACTCTTATGAAAAATAAGAAGATAAAGCATAAGAGGAGATATTGCATGAGATGGAAAAGATGCACTCCACTTTGCATTATCCTCAGTCCTTGTTATTGGGAAGAACAAATATGGTTGGCTAGAGTGCCAGCAAGAACATGGGATATGATAGGACTGAGTAATCTTCCCAGAAGAACGTCCCTCTATTCATGAAATCATGTTCTTTTACCTATTTTTCCTAATCCTTCCAATTCAGATGGGATCTATAACTTCTCTTGCAAGAAGATCTTCCTTTCTGAAGGTTCCTTCACACCTTCCTTTTTGGCTTGAGTTTGGAGCTTTGTCATCTTCCCCATGAGTATCCAGCCCCACGGACACCTGTGACACAAATGCCAGTGGCATTTAGGAATGAGGGAAGTGTACTGACTATATTGTCCAAGTGAAGAAAATGACCTAAGATATGTCACATTAAGATGCTATAAGAGAAAGCTGCACGCTACCATGGTATTCTATACCATGCATACACAAGGTAGAATGGCTCCTGGTGCTATATGAGACTTCTATTGGTTGCTGCATTTTAAACTATTTGATAAATGCAAATGTTCAGGGCATTATAACTCACCCTTTGTACCACAAGCATCATCTGCTACACTTTAGATCAGAGAGGAAACCAAGCTCAGTTGGCTTTCAGTGTTGAACCATGCTAGGACAAGCAGTCTAGGACAACAAGGGCACAGAAGAATTAGTACCTCTTTACTGCCCCTCATTGCTGTTATACTTCTTGATACCTCTAAGACCTGAAAGTCCCATATTCTTGCTTTAAATCTTTATATTACATCCTCTCCACTGTGATGCAGGCCCATGACTTTGGGATTACAAGCAAACTTGGAGGATCATTTGAAGCAAGTAATTTACTCAGTGACATTTCCATGGTTTTGTGTTGTAAAGATCTCCATACCCTTTCAGATTATTTGGGAAATTAGTCTGACTAACAAACCAAAATGACTTGTGCTTGACCTCTACATCTTCTGTAGACTATTTGTTTTGAACTCTGATAATTTGTAACCGGTCCAATATTTTGCCTAGAAGCGTGCTACAGTTCCTTTTCCCTGACTAGCTGAGCACAATTTCTTGGATCAGACTGCTGCTGTGAACTCTCTGTGTTAATTTCAAATTCACTTTCTGGAAATATTTAGCAACATTTAATTAAAATTTACAGTGAAGATCCCTTTTTGCAAGCCAGACTACAAGAATACTTTGTGGGTGAAACTGCGTGGAAACAGACGGAATAATTTCATTTGGCCAACCAGCAAGATTTTCATGGAAAGTTTGTTGCCTACCTCTACTTCACTATAATGTATGTACTATGTTACTGTAAGATGCTCAATAAGTCAGTTAACTTTCTAAGTACATAGAACACTACACTGTGGGTTAAACATATTTTTTTCCTAATTTTTGTTGTTTTCTGGAACCTGATCAAAGACAAAATTTCTAATTTCTTCCTAAGAAAATTGTCCCTTTTTGTAACCTTTTGTTTGAGGCTCAGTGGAAAAATAATGGAGATGGGGAAAGTACATTAAAGATACTAGATGACTTGGACACTTCAGGATTTCTCTCTTTCACATTTGAAAGGGAATTCACTGCCATCTTACAATATCTCTTATTATAAATTTGAAAACTGTTCCAAGACAATTCATGATCTAATAATGTTTTCCATGTACACCCAGGCAGAGAATGGCAGAAATACTCTGCTCACTGGCAGCATTAGGAAACGTTAATGCTCCTTGGCAGACTCATCATCTTCCAGTATAACCCTGTGGGCTGGGATAGGCATGATGCCAGAGTCTCCCACCATTTGGGAAAGCCCATTCCTCTGCCCTTTGGTACAGTTTAAAGACTTGACTTTAAACTGGTCCCTACATCTTTAGGAAGCTGGAAGAAGCAGAAAAAAGGGCAAGAAAAGTCATTGCCTAGACTGCCAGCTTCACTGAAGGGCAGATTCCTGCTGCATCTCTTGGAGTGACTGGGCTAAGCAGGTTACCTCACCAATGCCCTCAGCCTAAAATGTGCAGAAAGTTTTCATAGCTGTTGTCCAGTGACAACACCAAGAGAGCAGCTGGAGTTATTCCAGACTGGGAAATTTCAGGGGCTGCCATGTGAAGGAGATGTAAACTTTCCCCACTAATAGACACTGAAAAACTTGTAGATAAAATAGATGTTTTTTATTTGCCCAATATACCTTGCACAAGCCGAGTTCATTCTGAACAAGCTGACCCTTCAGGTGGCTAGAGGGAATAATTTCATTGTGCAAATTCCTTGTTAAAGCTTTGCATTTAAATTTTGTGTGTGAAATAAAAGTACATCTGTGTTTAATTTTACAAGCTTGCCATACATCATAACCTCAGAAGAACCCCTCAACATCATGCAAATTAAAAGCAAGTATTCAGATGATTTGCATACATGTTTTTCTGGCTTAGACATTACATTGGAATGCATTGGCAATGAGTGACTGTGACTAATGTAACAGAGCCTTACATTTAACATACTGCATTATACAGTTTTATGCACAGTAATGTAATAATTAGTTTGTCAAGATATCACGCTCAGCTCAAATTTAAATAGTGTTGCTCTCTGCTGGTTAGTCTGGTGAACTACACTTTTTTTTAATATGAAAACTGCCCATTAAGTTGTTCTCAGAGATAAGACTTCAGGTCCCATTCCACCAGCTCTTATCCAAGCAGAGTGATTTTTTGAGAAACAAGGAAGTACATACAACAACTAATCTCTTTGTTCACATTCACTCTTTTTATGGCAGTTGTTTTCCAGAAACACCCTTAGCTCTTATTCTACAGAATTGCAACCTGGCTTCTCATTACTTCATCCTGTATTTGCACAAGTGATCATTCTTTCTATTCTTTCTTATTCCCTCTTCCTCCTAGCTTTACCACCTCCTGAATAAATGTTCTCAGTAATATTGGAGGACACTTCTCTCAGCCAGAACGGCATTTTCTGAAGAAACAGAGCTAGTTACCACATTAGGCATATTCTGATTATACCATTTGAACTGAACTTTTTGGAGGACTTTTTCTTCCCTACCAAAGCCTGACAGAGATCTAGAAAGCTCAAATAGAGTGCCAAGGTATTCAGCTTGTTCACAGGTACAATCCTATATACTGAGTGAATTGTAAAGTTTAGGCAAACATCAGATTTTAGTAGCCAAGAGGGGTTTTGGTTTGCCCTTGGGCATCTAAGTTTGCTTTAATCACCAGCTGAGCAACTTCTTGGCATCTTGTCTTATCTTATAAACAGGTGAGGAGGAGTCTGGAGAGAAAATATAATGCGACCGACTGTGCAAACTGTCTTGTAATACATACAAAGAGTTGTTATCTTTTTCTCTGACCCTCTACTATAACCACTGCACAAAATAAGTAGTAATGCAAATTGAAGCTTTTCAAGAAATGTCCATGATATTCACACTGATCATACCGTTTAATTTGAAAATCTTGTAAATTTTGCTGATTCTGCTCCTTGCTTAGATGTACATGTTCTGAGAGATATCACCTTTAAGCTGTTTACATCCTACTTAGCTAGGGTGCATATCATAACTGGCTTTAGTATATGTAGTATTCTTTTCTTGACTGTATGAAATGAATATCTGACAGTTATCATAGAAAGCTGTTAGCTAATCATAGATAAAGCAAAGTTTTCAGTGTAATCATTGGATAACACATATAAGTAAGTGGGATTTAAAAAAAAATATTGAATTTTTAGTCAATTCTGTAATTTACTTTAATTCTATATTTTAAATAACATTCAAATCATATGAACCATAGGCTGTCTTTCCCCTGCTTATATTTCCAAGTACCGAGAACATTAAGATCCAGATCCTTCATATCTGACCCTACTTAGGTTACCAGCAAAAGCTCCTTGCTGCGTTTACTTCATCACAGATGTGAGTTGTATGGATTTGCAGAGATCTTCAAATACCTCTTGGTCTATTTTTCGTTCCAAACAGACAGACCCTGCAATCCTTCTGATTTTAATTTTAATTATATGCTTCAGTTGCTGCCATAAAACAAGTTAGTCTTGGCCCTGATGTTATAGATTGTTAGGAAACATTTTATATGGAGAAACAATGAACAATGAGTATATGATATAACTTGTGAAAATTTGTGCTCCTGTAGTTTTCACTCAGTCATTATTTCCACATATTATGGACTTAGTTGTCAATGTTTCCCAACATGGCAAAATCAGGACTCAAGTAGAAAATATATCATGAGTGATGGACAATATGTACTATAGCAGACTGCGGGTCTATATTGGGCTGTGAAAACCTTGGCAAAAAATCAGTACATAATGTTATGTGACAAATCTCAAATCAGGACAGGGAGTATGCCACATAGTTTTACTTTAGTATTGTTGAATTGCAAATTAAAGGGAATGTTGGAAGAGAAAGGATTGTCCGGAAAATATTGCAGGGATGCAAGATATCCCGTTTTCCTCCTTTACAGCAATCAAATAGTAAGTACAGGTTATCTGTTTTAGGTAAACATAGCTAACTCCCCTATTCCATGTGAAAAGAATTACATTTAGATATTTTCATCATTTCAACTGAGATAAGGTCTAACGTACACTGACCTGGGTTACCTGACTAACATGTCAGAGCCACTGCTGCACCGTGGCTCTCCCTTCTCACTAGCTACTGTCTAGGGGCATCAGTGGTTCTCTGCAATCATCATCTGCCTTTGAATCTTTTATGCATCTTTATACTTTTTTATGGCAGTTCAAGCCAGGTGTTTTGTTTTTCTAAGGTCAACCCAGAGCAAAAGTATGAGAGCACAGAGCAGGAAATGGATCTTTACGTCTCAGAGCAAAAAACCTACCTCCTTGTTACACAAAGGTTTTGTCTTTACCCAGAGAGGAGTTTGTTTCTGAAAAAAAGAGAGAAAGAAGGACTTGAAGTCCTTCTTTTTATATCTAGCTAGTTTTTATCTGCATTTCAAAAAATTTCTACAGAAGGGACACTGCAAAATGGCTGTGATATGCTCTCAAATACGCATGTTGAACTGGATTATAGGAAATGACAATGCAGCAAAATAGCATTTTCTCTTTTAAAATATAACTACATTACCATGAGAAAACTAGTTAAAAGGAAGCTGAAAAGGAGCAGCTAGAATGACAAATTTTTTATAGCTTGCACGGACAATGTTTAAAACCACCACATCAGAGGATCGCAGTTAATGAATAATGTTAATTAAAAAGAACCATTCAATAAAAACCCAACTACAAAAAGAAAAGGATTCAGCTTCATGAAATAGCCAAATGAAAGAGTAAAGTAGCGCTAAAAAAGGCACCCTCCCAAAAAGGTGGAAGTCATATTCAGTTGGGGGAAATAGAAAAAGGCATGAACTCTACCAAAGAAATAGCAAAGAATAACAAATGTGTGTCCCCCGTCCCCCTCACCCCGCAAACAAAAAAAAAAAAAAAAAAAAAAAAAAAAGAGGTGTGGGAGGTGGTATAAAAAAAACCCCAATTGCTGTCTACAATCTCTTCTTGACAACTAAGTCTTAAAAAAAAAAAAAAAGAAAAGAAAAATAAAAACTGCTTTTTACTAACT
>NW_015091083.1:7213275-7348551 GCF_001431845.1 Calidris pugnax | reverse complement strand
AAAAAAAAAAAAAAAAAAAAAAAGAGGAGCAACTTGGTAAAAGTTATAGAATTTTTTGGAAGTTTTGAGGGAGAAATCTGCCAGAAAATTTCTCTGGTTTACAAATGATCAAGATGCAACAGGAGCTCTTAAGCAGGATGAAGGCATAGGAGAAAAGTAATCTGAAATCTTAGCATTTTCTTCCAGGATAGAGGAACTGCTTTGGAGAATTGCTGAGAGCAGTCAAAATATCAGTATGTCACTTTGAATGCTGCATATCTTGAATACAGTGTGTAGATCTGGTCATTCCATGCAGTAGAACTAATCTAATAATTTCTACTAATCTACTATTCTATCTACATCTACTAATGTAGATAAAGTAGACCTAGGAAAGGTATAGAGAAGAATAACCAGATGTTGGAAACAACTTTTGCATAAAGAGAGAACAAAAAAAGGGACTTTTCATCTTGGAAAGATCTTTAAAAACGTGAACACTGAAGTAATAAGTAGGAAAACTGCTGATCCCTTCCTTCTATATAGGAGTATGGAGACACAGAAGTTTCAAAGCAATGAAAACAAGTATTTTTTAAAAGTACCTCCCACTGACTTAAATATTTACATTATACAACTCATTGGCAGATAAGGTCGCAGAGGCAAAAAAATCCCATATAAATTCACAACAAAGCAAACAAAATTAGCAAAGAAATAAACAGATTGACAGGCCATATGCTAATTAAGCATGCCAGTTTGGATCAAAATACCAGTTTGAAAAGTTCATGAACTTAAAAAAGTAGGGTAAGTATAGCTGGAGAAATACAGTAAACAAAGAATGCTAATAACAGTCTATAAACCCTCTTTTTTTAATGTTTCTTCCTCAAATCATCCATTTCTTTATCATTAACAGCAGCAGCAGGACTCTCAATGATCAAGATGGCTGTTCCCAAGTTTGGAGTGTTAGTGGGTTAAATACAGATGGCATTCCGTCCTCCACCCAATCCTTTCTCCTTGACTTCTACCATGTTTTGCCATAAAGACAAAGATTTACTTCAGTAAATTTCAGTGATGCCTAATGTAACTCCCAGGATTTGACTTCTTTTGGTTTCTTCTCTACTCTTAGATCAATAGATGTCATACCACCTCAGTTCAGGCCTTGCACACCGGCCTGTTTCCCACTGCTAATGTAGGACCAGCTAGACCAGTTCTGTGTCTGAAAAAGCACGCCCTTGTGCTCATAAAATAATAGATATTAACTTTTAGCTTTCTGGGTGCTCAGTGCCTAACAGACTTTGCCTTGGACTTCAGATTACTGAGAGCTACATTTTCTGGGGGGAAACAGAGAGCCCTCC
The DNA here is from genome assembly GCF_001431845.1 of Calidris pugnax. Taxonomy (NCBI): domain Eukaryota; kingdom Metazoa; phylum Chordata; class Aves; order Charadriiformes; family Scolopacidae; genus Calidris; species Calidris pugnax. Next base: position 7,347,226 of record NW_015091083.1, on the reverse strand, counting down.
ACCCTGCAGAGCATTTGCCAGGGTCGTAGATACGAACTCATTGCTGCAGCTGTGTCTCTAAATCTATTTTAAAGAGTGCCCACTGATGGTATCTAAACACTGGATTTTATTTTCTTCATGTATTAGAACATGTACCTTCCCCTTAGGATTAAATCTTTCCCTTCTTCTTCACTTGTCTCCTTGTCCTCTGCTTTGGTGGCCTTTGTACCCTGAGTTTGATACGTTGCTTGACAGTCACCATTGCATTTTCTGGCCTAGTGCTGTATCTTCAGGCACTTATGACACTGGGCCATTTTATGCTGACAACCTGATGTAAAATGAGCTCCTCCACATGGAAACAACCCTCAGGAGAGCAAGTTCTTTCCAACTGGCTTCATATTTTGTTTACTGAAGCAGTTTGATTGTCTCTGTGTTATACTCACATATCTTGTAATTTTTCAGTACTGTTTCTATTACTTTTGGTAATTTCAAAGTTTTGGGCCAGGTTAAATTCTCCTCTGCCAACAATCATCCTTTGAATTCTCTTCTTATTAATACCATAAAACAATTTATATTATAGCATGCCCTCTAGGACATTTCCAAATGAACAACATTCAGTTAGCCTTCGTTCTACCACACAGAATTGCAGTTTCTTCTTGCCTCTCATCTTATTACAAAATTCAACACATTCTACAGGAACACTTAGCTTTCCTGAGTAAACTTTTAAGATCTTTTGCAAGTCCTCTAAATTATTATTGCAGAAAACAGGGCTGGAATAAAGTTTTTCCTGGTGCATCCTTCTGCCCCAAGACAAGAGGACTTCTACCTGATTGAGCTGTTGTTTTTCCGAGACACTAACAAACTGAGTAGGAGGAAGTTTTATACTGCCATTGATTAAAAGCTCTTCTTTATCTGCAAATCTGGTCTGCAAGAATAGGGAGATCACTGCTTGCGTAAATTGCCGCCAGCCCTTATTTGCTTCATTGCCTGTGTTCAGTCTTCCTAAAAAAATAGCTGTTCTTATGATTAATAATTCCCTCACCCACACCAGTTTTGAAATGGGATCAATCGGCTATAGCCCAGAACTTAGTTCCTCCTGCAAGTGAGAGGGTGTACAAAAGCTGGCTGCTCCTTTTGCTTACCTGTAGAAATAAGTTTCCTCCTCTGAATCCCAGCCCATTAATGGTCCAGACACAGCTCTAGGCCTAGCGTTTCTCTTGGCAACTCCCCTCTCCTTTTTTGGGAAGGCAAAGTTCCTTTTAACCATAAAGGAGACAGAGAGAGCCGGGACAGAATGGCCCCCCAATGGTCCAAGCACCTAACTTTTTCAAGTCATTGCCCAGGCCTATAACAGTTGCAAAAAACAGCCTTAAGGCTTTTAATACTTCTAGTCTCTGGCCTATTGCAACCAGATTGTATATTTGGCTGGATATTTTTTGTATCTTCTTTGGCGTTGGCTTTTTCAGCTTGCCTCTTAGTTACTCAGAGAGGCTTTACCAAGGTTTTTGTGTCTGGTATCACAGATGTAACACAGAGCTCAAGGGAGATGACATATTTTGGATCTGGTTTAGACTTGGCTTCTCAGGGAAACGTTTACTGTTATGATTTTACTTTGTAACTTAATACCATTTTTATATTCAGCTCTGAACTCTGCAAATGTTAAGGAGCAAAGCTTTCCTTTTCGACTTCCCCAAGAGGTGCAGCATTAGCAACACTTTGTGTACAGTGGAGTTAAAGGTTAAAGAAGTAAAAAGAATTTGGTGACAGAGTCCAACCTAACCTGGACTCTCCATGCTGATTTAATCACTAAGTAAAGCCCATCTTCTGCACCCTGTGCCTTCCAATAATCTGAAAAAACTTCAGGTCCTGAAAGTAGTGATGCTAACAAGTTACGCAGACTGCACGAGGGAGGAAGACAGATATACTGCAAAATCTCTGTGATCTGGATAGATGAGACTTTGCCTTCTTAACAGTGGTGACAAAGATATTCTGTTCTGTACTGTACTGATTCTCACTGCTGCACATAGAATATACATGCTGGATTCAATAAGAATTGAATAAAATGTGCAGATTCTGATCTCGCTGCATTAGAATTGCCCACCTAACATGCCACTTAGTATGTCTCATTTAAAATGTTTAGAATTGTCGTGGTTTGGGAAAAAACAGACTCCCTGTTGAAAAAGCAGAGACCCTAAAAGAGTGGTACTAGTTTTATGCAACTTCGTCAATCACCTGGGGAAGGAAATGCCCAAGGAAATCGACAAGTTACCAGCTGATATTAAGCTTTTTTCAGATCAGGAGATGCCCCACTGGTAGTGAAGAACCCCAGAAAGACCTCACCAAACCAACTGAGTGGGCAGGCAGAAGGTTGTGTTTTTCAACTCAACAGTGTTGAAAACAACAGGTTAGGCATCAAAGGAACAGCAGTCTAAACCATGTTTATGTGATGCTGAGCTCTGAACAGGCAGCTGTGACTCTGGAGGGAGCTCTTGGAGTCATCACTGAAAATCCCCTGCAACCACCAGCTCAGCGTGTAGCAGAAGACTGACAAAACCAACAAAATGTTAGGCATCACCAGGAAGGAGAACTGAGAACAAGACAGAGTGTCATTTTGCATCACTTGTTTAGTATTGTATACAGTTCTGGAATTTGCATCTCATGAAGAACATAGTGGAGTTAGAGAAGGTACAGGAAAGAACAAGTAAAATAACTAGGAAGATGGAGAAGCTGCTGTATGGAGGGAGACTCTTCAATGTGGAGAGGAGGAAGTTGAGGAGGGAAATACAGTCTAGACAAAACTCTGAAGGCGTCCCTGTCCAGGAACCCTGTGAGCCTGCCTGTGGTCACTGCTCCATGCAGGATTTTGAAACCTTTGGGTTCAGTTTGTCCTGAAGTTGATTCCTTCCTTCATGGGTTTTTCTTGCTCCCTCCTGGTGCTATATCAGCTCTGCTGGTCTGGATGATGGAAGGACAAATTCTCTTGGCCCTGTATCAGTTACTGAGCAGCTCTGAAGGCTACCCTGAGAGCTGATCTTCTGATGTGACCCTACCTAGGCTTTCTTCCCGGGATGCTGCAGCACAAGAGAAAAAAGTCCAGTCCACCACAGACTTGGTGTATCCCCTTCTCATATATCCTACCATTTCCACACTGTGCAATTTTGCCCTTATCGTTCATTGCTGTAGGAGAATGGACAGGCGTTACTTGTACTGGGTTGATTCATCTTCCCTTAAGAATATTATTGTAGAGCCCCAGACACAGTGAAGTGTCTATGCAGTGTACAGCATAGCATTAAAATACCCCCCCAAAAAGACTATATTTCTGAATGCTTACAAACTTTCAAATTGCATGCGGAATGCCAGACAAAAAATGAGAGGTGCTGTATGACCAGAAAAAGATAAAATACAACAGTTTACCTTTTCTGACAGACAGGCAGCAATAAAGACATCATCAGACAGAGTCTGTCAACAGTTACTGGTCATAATAATGACAGTGATCTTATTTTCTGCTATTGCCTTGGCCCTCAGGTTCTAATACATTTTTTCCTTGAGTTTAAATTCAAATTAATTTCCAGATAGTATCAATAGATTGTTTGATGTCTCCAGCATGCTATTTATTTCCCTTGTAAATAATGTGCTCTCTGTTTTCATGCCCTCTGTATGCGATCAACTAAGTGCAATTTGCTTAGCTTTTTCCTTGGATGGCTGATAGCAATCAGGCACTTTGAACAATCTATGTAGGTCATTGCTGAGCTAATTAATTCTGCTTTTCAGGCTGAAAATTATTTTCAAGGAAATACATTTAAAGCAGCTATCCTGAGGATTTTAAATGCATTCTAATGTGATGCACATTTAATGAATTACCAGTATTGCTAGAAAATAAAATTGATTGAGATTCATTGACAAGACTGAAACAGCTAAGCTGAGAATGGCAATTCCAGATATCTATTTCCTAAGTAAGGGAAGGGAAATTGTAAAGGTAATCCATTTCTGAGTGAGCAGTGTAAAAGAAATCTAGTAATACAAGAGAGCCATGGAAGATGTCTGAGTTGGTTTTTTTCTTCCGAGAGGGTAGTGTTTGAACCTTGGAACCTTAAGTCACTATGTCAATACAATAGCTTTTCCTGGTTCAACATAGGAGTTTCTTCATCTGTCAAGTGCTTTTCTTGGTTTATTGTCACCTAAATTTAAATTTTAAAGGCCTGTGGATTCAGAAAGGTGTAGAGTTTGTACTGGATTCTTGGTTTTACACTGGTACTGTATCACTGCTTCTTAATTTCATTTTTCAATGAAGAGCCTTTTTTTCCTCAGAGAATTGTGCAGGGTGGCAAGAGATAAATAAATTTGTGCACTCCCTCACTTGGTTCCTATAAAACTCTTTCCCTCTGTCCTCCAGGCTGGCAATGGCAGCCTTCAGAGTTTACTCAGTGTTGACTGCAGTTGTCTGTGGAGCTACAGGACAGCTAATAGCCAAATTTCATGTATGCAACAGCAACAACATCCTTATCTGGTACAAGCAGCTCTGCTCACTTCTTTAGCAGATGTATCAGGAAGAGCAGTCAAATGATCAAGCATGGACATTTCCAACATTTTAACACATTAGACAGCCATCCTAGTAACCAAGATATCATGCAATCTCCATCCAATACAGTATCTCTAATAGTTCTTTTGGGTTGTGTTTCTCAAACTGTGCTCCATGCATCACTGGTAGAGTTTAATACATTGGTCTCTGAAATTAGAAAGAAACCACACATGCTCTCTATACTTTCAAGCAAACAGACTTCCTCTCATTTTGTAATAAATGAACATTCAAACTTTAGCCTAATTTTTAATTGCTTTTAAATGAATACAATTGTGGGAACACTGTAGAGATGGTCTGTGGGGTTTTTTTTCCCTAAAAACATCCTTATGGTCATTCAATTACATGACATTAAGAAACACTGGCCTACAGAGTGGATCTGTAGAATCAGGCTGTCAACATGAATTACGACACCTGGAACTAAAAGATGTATGTTTTTAGGTCAAACTGCCTAAGGTGTTAGATATACAGATGAAAAATGAGTCTAAAAGACATTTTTATTAAAAAATGAAATAGATCTTTCCTGTTGTCTGACAATGGCTCCCAAAAAATTAGTTTGGATTATTTTCGAAACTTATATATCTGAAAATAAATCTGAAACCAAGTCTGAATGAAGTTCCCCTATTTTGCCTGTTCCACCTCTCCTACAGTGTTATTCTGAACCCATCCATTATGTCCTTCTGTCTCCACAGTATTGCCAGAGGGAGCAGAAGAGAGGAAAAATTCAAGACTCTTTCAAGCATCTGGCATCACAACTCAACTTGAGGCTTGATCTCATTTTCCTTTAACTTTAGTTTCCACAATTTGAAATTTTAAAAGTTTGATTTAGACAGTTTTAAAAAGTAAATGAATCTGCCGCTCAAAGTTTATCATGTCTGAACAGATAGGAGTTACTTGACCCTGGCCCTTGCTCCTCAACCTCCAGTTCTGAGCACCCAGTCCTCCTTCTCCAGAGCACATCCCTGATGGACAAGTCCACGTTGAAGCTCCCTCCCGGGATGCTGAGAGTGCTGGTCTGCCTCGGCACTCAGCTCTGATGGCAAAGGTGCTCCCGATTAAGGAGGAATGACATAAAGCGATTCCTTTAGGTTCACAGCTCTCCTCAGCCTAAATCTCTTCATGCCTGCCTACCTTCCTAAAAACCCACAGATTTGTCAATCACGGTGTCACCCAACTTATGCTTACAGTTAGAGGCTGAAGTCCGTGAGACAGGCAGGATTTAAGACATGGCTGCAGAATTTTTTACCTTTTCAACATAGGCTGTTTTATGCAGCCTGCCAGGTTATGCACTGGCATTGCATCCTTCCCATCCACTGACTGGTTTTGGGTGCTTCGGAGCCCCAGAGTTGAAGTGGAGCAAACCTCAGCATCATCATGCCTAAGTATCTTAGACTCAGGTCCAGGTGACGCAGGTTGTCTGAACATTTGATCCACAATTTATGAGATATTTCGCTAAATGCAAGCAGTGTTAATCAAGGGGTGGAGGGCAAGCTCTAATAAGCATTTCAGCATTGCTAATTTGCACAGATGGTTGAACTGGAGGGAATAAGCAGAAAGCAAAGATAGATCCTGAACATACTTTGAAAACAATTTTTCACCCAAATAGAAATAAATTTGTGAAGCAGCCAAATAGGAAAGCTTGCTGAGGCAGCAGCGTAGGTGCCAGGTCCAGGCAGTAAACAATTGAGTGCCATTGCAATGGAAATACAAGAACGACAATGGAAGAGTTTTAAAGAAACAGACAAAAAAAGCAGTTTTATAATTACCATCTCTACCTTCTAATGTGCTCCTCACTCAGCATGACCTTGGATCCAGTTTCTAATGCACTACTTTTCGAACAGATGCTAGTGGTGAGCATACTGTACTCTCATAAGCAGGACAGAGAGAACATAAATCACCTATCAACATAAAACATGTATGGTCCCTGAAAAAATACATACTGTTTGAAGGCTTACAAATCTGCCTGTTGAAATAAGTGACAAGCAGGTATGGCAAGGGTCCTGACTCTTTAAATTATATTATAAATTAATCAATCTTAACTTTTTCCTCTCCCATGAGATCGGTAAAAGACATTTGATAAGGAAAACATGTAAAACCATTGTAAAAAATTTGTTTTGTCAACACCAAACACATATTTACAAACTGTAATCAGAAACATAAGACTGAAAAGAACTTCCTAGTCTCAGATGTGCTAGCCCAAACAGTCATGTCTCAAGTGCTGCCCAAAGCTAGCCTATCTGAGTCTAGAAACTAGTTTGGGACTTCTTTCTCCTTTCTGCCTCCCTGAAAGCATTAGAACATACAAATCAGTTATAGAAAACCGTTTTTCCTTCTGATTAAAAGTCACTTTAGGCTGTCTCAGGTGGTAATTTGTCTAGAATTTATCAGCTGTGTTGAGGAAGGCATGGACCTATTTCTGAAAAGGCCTCACAAACAGGATAAGTGGACTTTGCAATAAGGATATAGAGTTATCAAATTGCAATCACAAAGTAAGTGCAGTTTGAGTTTTCTGCATTAGTAAGAGATTACTACCAACTCATATAACTCTCAGGTTAATATATGGCGTCAAGTTACTACTGCACTTGGTTATACATGGGCGTACGTGCAAACACACAAATTCTTCTATTTGTTCTGCAAATAGTATGATTCATGCATTGAGCTTTATAATTATATGAACTAGTGATAATTACAAGCATTCTAAAGTGTATGCCAGCATAATTCCAATGTAATTGTAGCGAGGAAAGTCTTGGCTTTTGCAAAGGCAGTAGCAAAACTGCCATTGTCCTCACTAAGTCAGGGTTTCCCTTACTATAAAACATTGTTAGCAACATCATCTCTCCTTCAAAGTGACGTAAAATGTTTGTAGGTCATGGAAATTGTTGTAGTTATACATTTAGTGTCCTTTGAGCTTCAGGTGATACTATTAGCAGATAGAAGAAGGAATGAAAAGCCACAAACCATGACCAGGCATTCCATGAGCAATTCTAGTATCGCCATTGCAATGAATAATTTCAGCAATTGAAGTGTTTGCTGAAACATTCCTTTTTAAGTAGATATTAGAGAATGTCCATGGAAAATGAGTCAGAAGAGTCATTATCTTGACCACAGAACCCCCTTACAAAATTAGTTTCAGCTTTCTGAGAGTAGAAAAAGGCCATGTGACCTAGTCATCCTACAAAAATTACTGGAGAAACCGGATTTTAAGTACTGATATCACACACTGAACTGCGAGTGAGCAATCTATAAAACAAAATAGGTCTGGGAATGCTTGCAGGCACTGTAATTCAACCCACACTCTTCATTCTCTCCGTCTCTTTTATTCCTTTATTGCATTATATTAAACTGAATGGATAATTTAAGCAATTAAAAGGAAAAATACTTTTCCTGGCCTAAGAAATTACACTGGTTTCATTATACTTATTAAGGTTTATATATCAAAATTCAGCATTTTGATGTTGATGCAATATAGAAAGGGTTACATGGATTAGAAAAGCTAACATAAAATCTCCTAAAGATTAAAATATTTACTACATGACAAAGGCATACATAATTAAGCTGGCACCTCCTTACAACAAATGCGTGTTTGAAAGTTTAGATTTGGAAAGGTTTTAGAGGATTACTTTTATTAAAATGTCTTGGGTTGCTAGAAATAGACCTCATGGTAGACAAACAGTAAACCCCACACAAGGTCACATACTTCCTACCTGTTGAATAAAGAAAAGCATGCTGGACTTCTTTGCCAAAAAATCCCCTTTTGTGCCTTTGTTATAAATAAAGCCAGGGCAGCTCATTTTCAGGGCCTTTCTGCTTCCTGTGCTCCCCTCCGGCTTAAGATTCCATTTCTAGAAGCAACAGATAATTGGGGATCTTTTGAAATCAAGTACTTGAGTTTTCTATTTTTAGCCACATTAATAATGATGAACTGAAATTCTTTCCAGAATTTCACCTCTTCAGCTTAGGAAAGGGTAGTCAAAATTCGTAATCACTCCTTGGTTTGTGTTTTATGTTAATGGCTGAAGTGCCTAAACAGCCTTGGGAAAGGAACAGCTTGCTAGTCTAATTGAAGCTGGCAATATTTCCACGTCTTATTTCAGCTGGTAGGTACTGTAGCAACCAAGGTCATCCATGAAACTTTCAGCATATGGTAACAGCTGTGTCTGTGATTGCAATATTTTCTGCAGATGGTTTATTCATCATTAGATAACAGTCATGATTATTAAGGGACTAATTGGACTTTCAAACACTTCATCTTAGAGGGTGGAGGAATTACAAGAGAAAAGTTTAGGGTAGCTTAGAGAGTCTCTATATTCAGCTCCTTGCCAACACTCAAGTTTTTCTTTAATGTAAGAAAATATTTCCTTTCTTTATTTGCCTTCTGCCAAACCATTTCATCTCTTGCTAGAGGTGCATTGTCGCTCTTTCAGATCTTCTAAATATTAATGTAATTTTTCTGCCATGCTACCAACATGTTTTCATGGTACGGTTTAAATGCCTTGTATGCTCTAGAGTTCGTGACAGAGTGAGCTTATCCTTCTTCAGGACAGCCTTGCCCATGTTCATACAAGGTCAAGGAGACCAGATATAGCAAGTTATTGAGTCAGTGTACATAGAGAACTGAGAATTGTTCTTTACTTTTGATCATCATCAGGACACTTTCTGCTGCTCCAAATCACAGAACTAAACAAGTTCCTGTCCTAAGACACTAGAAAAAAGCCCCCCAAAAGACAGATGCAGAATGTGAGGATCTCTGGGGGTGTGTTAAGATGGTGTGAGAGGTCAGGCACAGAGGTAACACAGAATTATTCTTCTGATCATGGAACCAGAAGATGGCAAACCAAACTAGCTAGTTTAAACTGCTTTTCTGTGTTTTGTCAAGACCGGGCCATATGACTCCTCTATTGATTTTAAAGAGCATATTTGGAGACTGAAGTACTACAAAGGGATGTAGGTGACAGAATCCGTTTCATAGAGGATACGTCTTGGAAGCTAACGCTAAATTTTTTCTATGTTCCCTTAGGAACTTGGACCATTTTGTCTAGTAACAGCAAGAACAATAGTAGGATCAGCCTATTACGGGTTTCTGTAAAGATTTAGAGTACTCAGTACCACCTTACTGTTTAACAATCCATCAATATTTAAATATACAGTCTTGAAGTCTTTCAGCCCATGATAGTTTCTGGACGTGGGGTATGAGCTACAAAAAGTCATGCACAACTCTTCAGCAATTTAAAAAAAAAAAAAGAAAGCACTATTTAGTCTTGCTGGATTTCTACATTACAATCTGCTCTTTTACTTCCTTTCTCTGGAAATATGTATTCTTTTGTTTCAGCTCAGCCACAAAAAAGGCTAGACTAAAAGAATACTGATGTCTTACATAATATAAATTTTTTCACTATCTGATCTTTATTCTTTCTAGGCTGGTTTTGCAAGTTATTTAAGGACACCTTAAAGTTACAGTACTCTAGGGCATTAATACAATGGCCACAGCTACAGTGTTATGCTTGGGATATCCTTGGGATGCTTGGAATTAGCAAATAATTCAGGGTATGGCTGCTGCACTACTTTTGAATACGTTATGATCAGCATATTATGTTTCATCAAATCATATACATAAGCTTTTCCTCTGGTAATATTACTGAATGGTGATTATGCTATGGTGAGTTTAAAGACTGGTGGGCTGAGATCCACTGTGGAAAGAAAAGGAGACATTCCACCCTCCAGTCCCCTTTTAATGACAAAACATTGCCAGGCTTTAATTTTCTTGAGTTTCTCTTCTCAGATATGGAAAAGAGTGGGAGACATGCTTGTGAATGGAATAAAATTGCATTAAGAAGAATTGTCTGAGAGGATAGACATGAGAATTAATTTATACTAGCTGGCAGGTGAAAAGCATGAGATGTGTACCTGGAGAGCAAGTAAAGAACAAAAAGGAACAGGGAATTATAACTGAAAAATATGTTTAGGCTGGAATGTAACCCTTATTCACTCATTGGAGTACATCAGTATAGTTTGACTAATTTGAACTCCCATCATAGATGAGGAGACCAATTACCTTAGGGAGCTGCACTGGTGAAGGTGCACCAGTTCTTAGCCTAAACTACAGTTGTAAGAAGTCAGGTCTGCAGCAGAGCAGAATGAAGATCTCTGAACATGAAGACCTTATTATACAAGGTCACATCTGACAGGCTGTATTTCCTCCCTTTATTAAACAAGTGAAGAAAATTACAATAAAGGACCAATTGAAATGGCATTAAGGGTCTACAGAAAGCTTCGAACTGTTCTGAACATCACCTGAAGGGATACCCTGCTGCAAGGTGGGGAAGAGATAGCATTTCTCAGTATTGCAAAGAAAAGAGGAGAGGAGCAGCTTACTTAGGAGATGCCCATGCATGTCAGAAGAACTTTCTGGAAACCTCATATTTTTATACTCAAAAGCATACACTGCCTTGCCAAATGTTCTTCGTTCAAGCCCACTTCTATAGATTTTATGAATTAACATCACTTGTCATTTGAAACATTCCTTTAGGAAAAATAAATGAGGATATGAATGGAAATTATTAGAAGGAGGTCTAAAATTAAGAACTGAGGGTTGTACTCCACAGTTACCTTAAGCAGATTATTGAAACCCTGTTTCTTAATTTACTGATCTTCTACAATGAGGATAATCTTTATCCACAGGGTTTTGTGAATGGAATTTGTAAAGTGCTTTGATGGCTTCTCCATGAAAGTCCTATAATCTTGAATTGCAAAGCTTTATTAAAAGGTATTAGAGTGTCTAAGAAGCAGGTAAAGCAAACATAAAAGCTGGTAAGTTATGATTTAAAGTGTTTATGCTCAGTCATTAATATAGAGAAGCAGTAATTATAGGGAGCTAATGTACATGGATGGCTATAAGACTTCCAGAAAGTCATAACCAGCACTAGCACCCAACAACATAGAACTTTCTGGTTTCTAATACATACATTAGAAAATATACTAAAATACAATGTCCTCTACAGTGTACACTGAATATCTTTTCTAATGTTTTATATCTCATTTCCATTTTTATTTCCATTTATCTTCTAATACAGTATCATCATACTTAGCACTGGCAAACTTTAAATTATCTTGAAAACCAGAAAAACCTACATGTCTTAAAGGAAACTTGTTGTTTAAAGAATGTATATTATTTTACTTTCAAACATTTTAAACTTGCAGAATAAGATGCTACCAGTGTTTATTATTTCATGTTCCTACTTTACAATATAGGTCTTTATCACTGAGATTCTTTGTATACTATGCATATCAGTTGCATGTTTACTAAGTTTCTGAGAAGCCAAATTGAACTGTGCTTTGCACAACTGCCTTCCTTGAATCTGGATATAGACATATACCATGACAAGTAAACAGGCTATAGTCTCCATTTACCAGATATCTAACCTTTGTGTGAAGAATTGAAGGTATACAAAATACATTGCAATACTAGTAACATTGTTCCAGAGATTACTTTCTTCATTTTAAAAAAAGAAAATAGATCCCTGTGAGTTCAGCTGGCTTCCTCTTCCAATTGTGAATAGTTATGACTTCTCTGTCAACTTAAAGCTTTATTTACTTCCAACCACCCCATAAAAGTACTTATACCAAGCATGACTGTGCCACTAAATCTTCTAAGATACCCCTGTCTTCCCAGAGGTGATCATATGCCTACCCTGCTCTGTGCACGTGAGCCAGTTTCTGAAGCTTTGTAACTGTGGCAGTTGCTGGTAAGCCTGGGAACATAAGCCCTTCTGGAGGGCAGGATGTATTCACATGGAGTCAGCATCTTACTAACTTGGTTACACAGCAGCACGTGTGAACTTCTACCTGTCTGGTTGTGAAAGAGGATGAAAGGCTTCCCTCTTCTGGGTAGAAATGCTCTACTTCTACAAGTCTCATCTTTGAGATGGATTTTAGGATGGAAAAGAAGTGTTTGATGCTATCTTCAAGAAGGGCAAGAAGAAGGCCTACGGGAACTACAGGCTGGTCAGCCTCACCTCAATCACTGGGAAGGGGATGAGCCAGCTAATTCTGGAAACCATTTCCACGTACATGAAGGACAAGATAATTGTCATGAGTAGTCAGCATGGATTCACCAAGAGAAAGTCATGCTTGACCAACTTGATAAACTTCTATGATGAAACGACTGGCCTGGTACATGATATTGTCTATCTGGAGTTCAGTAAGGCCTTTGACACTGTCTCCCATGAGATCCTCATAGACAAGCTGTTGATATATGGGCTAAATGAGCAGATGGTGAGGAGGATTGAAAAACTGGCTGAACAGCTGGGCCTGGAGGGTGGTGATCTATGGCACAAAGTCTAGTTGGAGGCCAGTAGCTAGCGGTGCACTGCAGGGTACAATACAGGTCCCGTTTTAAATCTTCAATAATGACTTGGATAATGGAGCAAGGTGTACCCTCAGCAAGTTTGCAGATGGCACAAAACTGGGAGGAGTGGCTGATACAGCAGAGGGTTGTGCTGCAATGCAGAGGGACCTTGGCAAGATGGAGGAACAGGTTGACAGGAATCTCATGAAATTCAACCTGTGGAAGTGCAAAATCTTGCACCTGGGGAACCACCCCATGCACCAGTTTATGCTGGGGGCCACTCAACTGGAAGGCAGCTTTGCAGAAAAGGACCTGGGGATCCTGGTGGACACCAAGTACAATATGAGCTAGCAATGTGCCCTTGCTGCAAAGAAGGCTAATGATATCCTGAGCTTCATTATGCAAAGCATTGCCAGCAGATTGAGAGAAGTGATCCTTCACCTCTACTCACCACTGTTGTGGACACACCTGGAGCACTGTGTCCAGTACTGGGCTCCCCAGTCTCTCCAAAAGAGACGTGGACATACTGGAGAGAGTCCAACAAAGGGCCATAAAGATGACTAAAATTTTAGAGCATCTCTGTTATGAGTAAAGGCTGAGAGAGATAGGACTGTTTAGCCTAGAGAAAAGAAGGATCAGGAGGGATCTTATCAATGTGTACCTGAAAGGGGGTGCAAAGAAACCAGAACCAGGCTCTTTACAGTGTTGCCCAGTGGCAGGATAAGACGCAAGGGGCACGAGCTGAAACACAGGAGGTTCCTCCTGAACATCAGGAAACACTTTTTTACTCCGAGGATGACCAAGCACTGGTTGGAGATATTAAAAATCTGCCTGGACATGGTTCTGGGCAACTGGCTTTAGGTGGCCCTGCTTGAGCTAGGGGGTTGGACCAGATGGTATCCAGAGGTTCCTTCCAACCTCAGCCATTCTGTAATCTGTGATTTTAACATAGATTTTCTGGCACAGACAGGAATTTGGCTACAAGGTTTTGAAGTGCTCTAGAGATGGTCTATGAAGCCCTAAATGTTTGTTGTTGTGGGATGTAATCAGCAGTGTAGCTAGGAACTCTTCCAAATCAATACACACTCAAGCTAAGAACTGGAGTAAACTGAAGCTTGGAGAAGTAAGGAAAGAAACTCCACAAACAATGAATTCCTCTCATGTTAATGAGGGAAACACAGGTTTATCAAGGCTTGGCTGAGTATTTTGGTGACCTCCTTCAATAGTCTCTTCTACAACTATTAAATCAGATTTTAAATGAACAAGGAATAGAAATCCCTCATAATACTCAGTCAAAAATAGAAACAAGGCTTAAGAACATGTTTCTGCATCTAGTACACAGCCAGAGTATTTAATTATATCAATCACAAAGCACTTGAAGAAAGATTCATTTAGGCCAGTGTTGAGCTGGTAGAGAGGGAGTGCAGGACTTAGGAAATGCTTGCTATTCCTGATGTTAAAATTAGAAGATTGCCATATTTTCAGGCCATGGACCAGTTTGTGTCTTTGTTAGGTGTCCAAGTGCCTAAATTTGTACTCGTATAAAAAGCAGTAAGAGTTAGAGAAGGATCCAACCTTAAAAGGAGAGATGGACCAAAGACACAGTAATGAAATCATTATCAAAACTTCTCAGAGCAGGTCTCTTGAGCTTAGTTTTGGAAAAGAGGCAGGTAAAACAATTTTCTGTCAAAGTAAGCTGAAATTTCACCAAGGAAGATGATTCTGTGAGAGTAGTTGATGTTGCCTCACAATATTGGTGATTAAATGCTTCATTTACCCAAACTAGTCTATTTTTCACCCCTGCCTTGATCCCCTTCAATCTGGCCTACAGTATTTAATTTCAATGAAGTGCTTTATTTAATTTGCCTCTAGGCCAATTCCTCCATAAAGGCTGCAGCCCGGATTCCCTTTCTGTAATATTTATCAAGTGCTTTGGTACATTATCTTTGCTGAAGTGCAGTTGGGGCCTACTGTCTAGGCTTTTCCTTTTCTATGTTCATTTCAAGTTGAAGATTTTTTCCTTTGGCAATATGCTGATTTACTTCTGAGCCATGTGGCACAACATGTGGCTGGAGTTCTGTCCTGGGGAATCTGGGCACTGGGTCCCAGACCTTTGAGCCAATAAAGTTATTTGCAAAACACCATTTGGTGTTCAAATTAATTTAAATGAGCAAGACCGTAAAGAAAATAAAAATTAACATTTCCAAATTAAGCTGGGTTTTTTTTTTTTGTCATCTCAGCTTTTCCAATAAAGTCTGAAACAATTTCCCATGGAGCAGGACTTCCTAGTCTTGCTCACTTCCAATTTGGATACATGAGTCCCTGGAAAAATAAATGAAAATAATACAGTTTTTGAGGTGCCTTTTACCTGCTTCTGTTCTAGAACATGCACAGCTAGCACAGGAATATGTTGGTAGATGGGAACATGATGACATGGCCTCTTGGTTAGCTCACACTGACACATAAGATGGTCTATTTTCACAGAGAAGCAGAACATCTCAGGTCTATGGCAATGTTCAGCTTTCTTCGCATTTTTGGTGCTATGGGTGGCTCGGTCTGCAGCCCCACATTGATCCATGTAATAGAGAGTCTCTTTTGTATAGCAGGAGCTCTGAGCTCATCCACCACCTTTGCTGCATCTATTCCCTTTGAATGAAAAGTTTTTTGAGGTAACAAGTAGTAGTGCAAGGGAAAGTAGCAGGCAAGCTATATCCTAAGACAAAAAGGAAAAGTCTGTGTGCCAGGCCTGTGTTTCCTGTGGTTTCTCAACAGGAGGGGAAAATAATCTCCCACAGACCACCCCAAATCATCAAACCAGTATGAACTGTACTTGCTATGCCAAGAACCAGGCATCAAAGCTCAAGTGCTTACATATTCTATTAAGTGGTTTAATATTATAGCAGTGAGACCAGGAAAACTGCAACCTTTTGGTTCCCTGAGGTCTCCTAAAGAAGGCCATGAGGGACAAAACACTGTATTTTTTCTGTTCTTTTCTACAATATTAAACCACTTAATAGAATATGTAAGCTCTTGAGCTTTGATGCCTGGTTCTTGGCATGCCAGAGGCTTTGTTACATGTTTTTACAGTAATTGAAAGAAATATCCATCTGTAGCAATTTCATTTTTTAGCAAGCTGAACAGATTCTTGGGAGGTAGGAGCTGCAAACATATGAAACAGAATAAAATAGTTTCTATCAAGCTGAATTCTTTTAGTTCTGCTTTTGAGGAAACAATCACAGAGGAGTGTTTTAGAGGAGTCCTGGCATATTCAGTCTTGGTTCAAACAATGCTGCATGCAGCCAGCCCTGGGGATGCTTTCAAACCTACCACACCAAGTTAGCAGATAAGGCTGGGGTTATGCCACCAGACTCTGGGTGTAAGACAGCAGCTCTTAATATCCAGCTCAGACTTGTTTCCTCAGTCACGATTGCCTGTTAACCAAATCTGATCTACCTTGTAAAGATCTTCCCATTTTCTTGCCCTTCCCTCTGTTATGGCTTGTTTACATGCTTTCGGGACAGTGATTTGTCTCCTGCTCTGTTTCCATGCAGTGTGTCGCAATGGGACCCTGACCTTGGTTGAGTAGTACAGATAATTCTCCAATACAATTAAGCAGCAATATTGAGAGAACAGCTATTCAGAAATCAGGTAAAAAGGGAAAAATCTGAAGCCCTACAAGCAGAGGTGACCTGGTGTCTTGGAGGAATAGTATAAAAGTAAAATGGAACCAAGAAAGAACCTACAGAAATTTGTAGAGCCAGAACCTTGTATACATTTGGCAAGGTGCTGAACAGGGAAAATTTCTTTGAATAGTGGAGAATCAAGTTTCCACAGTGAGGTTTGTTATGGCCTTTGAGAGCTCAGAATTTTTACAGCTTCAGCAGATGGACTTCACCCAGGTAATATGTTATTTTTTTGGAACGTAAGATGTGTGGTTAGCAGCACCCCCACCAACATCTTTCATTTCTGAAGCTGGCACTGTTGTGGGGATTGGCAACCAATTGCCTACGATGCGTGCTCACAGCACTGTGACATCCTGACGCAGAAAATCTCACCACTCTGGAGCGCTCCACGAACACTAGTTCCAATCTAAAGGCACAAAACTCCAAAAAAGTAAGGTTCATGCACTGTCTTACCTTTCTGCTGAAAAGCAGCAGGGATTTCTTTGCTGCTCTTTGCCCTACATTATTCTCATCTGAAATGTCTAGCTGCAGAGAGGAACTACAGTGAGATTTCTCTTTTTCTGTCAGATATTAGAGTGAGCTCAGTTGTGCATTGAGCTGGGGCCTCCAGGTAGCTGAGCACCTCAGGGCAAAGAGAGGTGCTGTAAGGCCACTCCATTTGTGAAATACAAGAGACTTTAATTCACATTATTAACATCAAAAGCCTTTGACTTCACAGCTGCCTCCAGAGAGCAGAACCAGAGCATCTTTGATAAGCAGGGAAGATCCCAGCAATGAAATGTCAGTTCAGAGCATGTTGTTCTGTGTAGCTCCTCATGCTTTATTTTTTATTGCTATATTGAAATGTTGGCATATTCCGTGGAGCTAACATCCAGCCTGCAGTAGTCAGTGCCACCAGAGAAATCGTGCCTTTGCTAATTCTTGCACTGCAAAGCAGGACCATACCCACAACAACCAGAGATAGACTTTTTCCCTATAGTCTGTGCCTCCACAATGACAAAACAAACAACAAAGAAACCCCTTTTAATTCGAAAAAGTTAGGGTTTTAGCATCCCACTTATAGACATACAGAAATCTATTTACTCCACAACAGAATAAAGACAATTATAAACCAAGCTGCCTTTGCTCACTGTCTCTCTTTGGGAATAATCTTGCTTCCAGGCTTAGTTTCCATCAACTCAAAATCCATGCAGCCCACTCTAGGGAGTGTGTCTTTCCCTCACCATGAAGGCCTGGCTGCTGTCTTCTCACTGCCTTCTCAGCTGTCTGTTCACAGGGAAAGTTCCCAACTACTTGCTGCAATTACCCCTGCCTGCTGCCTTGCCTTATCCTCTTGCCCCCAAGCCTCTGTCCCTGCTCTGCCATCCAGGAAAGCTACAACCTCTCCAACACCACCTGAAGGTCCTCCCTGACCCAGTGCCTCTCCTCATTGGACACAACACAAATGGAAAACAAGCAAATTAATCACTTCATGTCACAGGTGGCTTATAGCAAAGTGTCAGCACTGACTAAAAAAGATTTGAGGATAGCTGTAAGTGTTCTGGCAAAAAGAAAAAGAATGTAATCTTTGATAAAAATTATGGAGGTCAGTAAACTGCAGCTAAAAATGGAGATAGCTATGAGATAAACACCAGCTGTTTTTTAAATCCTTCTGAAGCAGTGTGTGAGGTGGATTTCAGGTATTTAAGAGGACATGTGCAATGTTCTTGGAAGACACACTGCCATAAAGGAATATTAGAGGAAGTAGGGAGTGTATGGTTGTTGCCGACCAGGGTAAGTCATTATTAAAGTTTGCAATGGATACACAGATAGCAGGCACCAGAACAGTGCAATGGTTTGGCCTTAAAAAGCCTCTAGATACCAACCTTTTTCACACAGCAAGATGTAAAAGGTCCAGTTTCTGTGTTTTGCATTAGTAGGGGGGAAGTGAATAGAGAAAGCTGACAGTTGCCAGATGGCACAAATAGCTCCACATTACCAAGTACATTTCAAGTCTAAGTTTATGGCAGAAGATTTGCAGTTTTGCAAGAGCTCAGCCTTCAGAACTTACACCTAGAATTTCTTACTGTACGAATCGGGGTGATCAAACAAGGTTTCCTGGCTTCCTCTGGAATATTCCTTATCTTTATGATTTCCAGCCATCAGCTTCAGTCCCTTGCTTCAGTGAATTCTGAATGCCACATGACTACTCTTCAATTCCTTCTCACAGATCCTGCATTCCTTCTTACAGCACCTCTTCAGAAAGTGTTGGTATTGCTTAGGATTTAACTTGATGGGCATGAATTCCTGAAATCACCTAGGGCAGCCTTGTCAAGAAGGATGCTCGTCTGCGAATGTTGTGGAATAGAATTGGGTGGGTTCACAGGAAAGAACACAGGTTGGTTTTTGTTTTGTTTTGTTTTTTAATCTTTCTATCAGTGTAGAGGCTTTCCACACTCAGACAAATTCAAGAGACAAATAGGAAGATTTAAAAGGGTACCTTGACAAACTTGTGTACTGTCTTGAAATAAAGTCTGTAGTTCAGAGACTTGTACCAGACCCTCTTTTTGTTCTGGCTAAGTTTGTCCCGCTTGGTCACCAGGTAGGTACTAGTGGGAAAAAAGGCTCAGCTTTGAGTTGGTTTTGAAGTTTCAACAATGCAAACAGGAAAATCTGTTCTGTGTCATCAG
This sequence comes from Calidris pugnax, assembly GCF_001431845.1. NCBI lineage: Eukaryota > Metazoa > Chordata > Aves > Charadriiformes > Scolopacidae > Calidris > Calidris pugnax. The sequence goes on along the minus strand of NW_015091083.1, from coordinate 7,327,975 downwards.
TATTAGGGTTTGTATGTCTGCAGTAATTGCCAAAAGAGTTCTCACACAAGCTTTGTTGTGATTCTGATGTTCGGTAAATGTCAGTGAAATCAGATAACAGCCCCTTCCCTAAATAATGTCTGTCCTCCCTCTTTGTTCAGAGGACGAACATATTGCCAGGGAGTTTTAAATAGAATGAGAGATGGGGAGTGCTGAAACAGCCACGTATACTTCAAATTCTTCTTATAAGACTGGTTATCATTAGCATAGATTATTTTTGTTCATTACAAATGTACACTTTCTAAATACAATTCCCAGTATGCTATTGCTCCTTTCTCCAAAAACACCAGGTACTTAAGCCCAAAGTTATAGCAAAAGAAAATTTTCAGGCCTTTAGGAGGAAAAATAAATCATTCTCTGGGAACACCGTCAATCGGAGACTTATTGCAAAAAGAAAAGGACACAAAAATCACTTTGGATCAATGACACCTGTTTGTAGGTAGACTCAGTGTAACTGACATATATGCCGACAAACACACAGATGATGCTATTATTTATAGAAGGGTGCCCCTTCTTGTAAAAAACATCTTGTAAAAGAACAGAACTTAAAACCTCTAAAGATGCTTTCAGGAAGTATCCAGATGCTTGGATAGTCAGCCAAATCTCTGGTCCACAAGAGCAGGATGGAGATCTAAAAACATCAGGTTGTGTTTTTAATTTTCTTCTGCAATCTCTCTTGCACTTGGCACCAGTAGAAAACATAATAACCCAAGAAAGCCAAAATCAGTCTGAGTTCAAAGGAAACGTTCAGTTCAGTTTGTGGATGTCCAAACTGGCATCCTTTCCCTACTGGTGGTAAATGCAACTGTTGTCTCTCATGACCTTTTCTGTAACACAAGTACAAAGGTTTGCAAGACCAGGTCCACAAAAAATGAGGGTAGTTGATATTCCACTTTCATCTGAATGAATGGGATATCATTACTGCTCTTCCTTTCATTTTAGCATTGTTAAAAATTTATCTGTTACCAAAAGAAATGTATTTTTGTGTGTAATTTTAAAGATTTATTCAAAAAGAAAGCAAGCACAAGCATACAGCTTGATCCTATATAAGAAACTGAAATGAGTGAGTGTTTGGACTAAAGAAGGGTGCAGAACTGAGTTCTGGCTGTGCTGTGTTCATGTAAGCACCCAGACATGCAGTAGTATTTCTACTGCAGTTGCATTCATTTACTACTATTCAGTACCATGACAAGTTTTCATATAGATGCTGTATCCAAGCTGACCTCCCCTTTTCTTCCCCCAAAGACCTTCTGCAAAGCTGTTAAGCAATAGAGTGTCCTTTTTCCTCAGGAGTGCTCTGTTCCACCAACATTTGCTGCTTCCACACAGTGAGAAATACACTTTACTCCCAACTTGCACAATTTAAATCTTATCACGTAGGTAAAGGCAGTCTACTGGCAGTCAAAACAGACATTTCTTACTTTGCATTTTTCATGATACCAGTACCTGTGAACAGATTTCTTCACAGATTTTCCAGATTTACTTCCTATTGGCTTAGTTTACTTTAAACGCTAAAGTTGTGGAAAAAGAGAAGAGGGTCACTGAATGTCAGCATGAGAAAGAACTGGGTTTCTTCCCTGGCCTTTCAAGGGTTCTCCCTTGGATTCAGTAGGGCAGTTTTTAGAATGGGATTTTCAAGGAAGCCCCATGATTCAGGAGCCCTGAGTCAGCTGGTCTGGGTAAACCCGCAGTACCTGCTGGAGCAGGGGAACGCTGGTGCTGACTGCACGGGCTCTGGAAGCAGAATTGGCACTGCTCCATCAGGGTATTGCTGCCCTGACCTGAAAACCCAGCTGGGGAATGAGTTCATAGCCTCAGGGCTACCACTGGGCTGACAGAGCTACCTTGCCCTCCCAAGCCAGCTGAACCCCTGCTCCACGCTCCCCCGAGCCCGCAGGTTAACACTCAGCCTGGCACTGGCACTGCGTGGAGGGTTTTATTTTCTTTTCTTACTGTGCTCTGAGTCTACGGAGCTTCAGTGCTACGTAGGATTTAACACATACAGCAAGGCACTAGAACAAAGGGCCATGCCCAGAAAAGCAACGAGCACATGCTGTCATAACATGACAGTTAAAGTAACCCCTCTGCCCCTACGAAACCTTCTGTTTCTTCAGCCTCCTCAGCACATATGCTTTACCAGCTCAAATTCACTCCTGCACTGGCAAATATGTACCGTCAACTACCCTTTGACTACTTTATGCTAACGGAGTCTATATCCCTGCTGGAAAACATAACGCCATTTCGTTTGGTTTAGTAAGTTTAAAGCGGGTTTTCTCAGCTGCAAGCAATACCGCAGGTTGTTGCGCAGTGTATTTTACCATCTGACCACAGACACAAAACTCGTACACAAAAGGGAAAAACAGGAATTACACTTCTGAAATTTTTTTTCCAAATCTTTGCTCTGGGACAAATGTCTTTCAACAGTTCAAAAAGCACTGAGTAGAGAAGCAACTTTAAGGTAGCAGACAGAGTGGGATCAAGACTGATTTTTTTCCACAGAGGACAGATAGTAGCTCCCTTAGAAATGATATCATTCGTGGAGCAAACGAAGCCTATGAAAAAGATGTGTCCCAAAGCTGAGCACCTACAAGTCTAGGAGCTCAATGGCAGAAATTAGAGCCAGTACTCAGGACCCTGGGAAGCCACCAGTTCTTTTTGAGGAAAATAAATACTTTTATCTGTCACAGGAGTGCCAAAAGAATGAGATGACATTTGTTAATCAAAGCACTTAAAGCACTTATTCTAAAAGTATTTCAGTGTTACTGATTAACAAGGAACTCAGCACAGAATTCAGGAAAAGAGTTAAAGAGTGCACACTAATACATGGTTTATATAAGTCAGTCTCATGCTTAGGCTGAACATGTTTCTGTTTGGCACAAATTAAAACAATATTTACATCGTGTTTTTCATAGGAAAAAGAGTTGAAAAACTAAATCTGTCCTACCATCTAGCCTTTGCAGTGATTTTGGTGATAAATCCTTCTAAAATACTTGCACCCAAAAAAACCCCTTCAGTCCTCCACCACTGTGAAATCTCAGTGACTTAGTTGTCCTATAGAGGACCTGAAATGATAAAATACAGCAAGGCTAACCTTTCAGTAATGCTGCTTTAAAGAAAAGTTGCTACTTCCTTTTTTAAAAATTTTTTTCTAAATCAGTTCAGTTATACTTTTCAGCATGAACAAGAGTGTAATTCACAGCTCTTGTTTTGTTCCCTCATGTCAAAATGCGGTCTTACAAGCAGAAACTGATTCTGCAGAGTGCACTTGCTGCAAAAACCTGGCCATTCAGACAGAATGAAGGAATTGCTGGAGCTTTGCTCCAGCTGAACCTTTCGAGCCGCACCGCCAGCTCCGTGCCAAGGGAAAACAAGTCTGCCATATGTGTGATGCACGCCGCTTTGCTGAAGTACTAAACTTACATATCCCAGCAATCATATGATATTCTCACTGAACTTTGAGAAGAATGCAGTCATGTCAAATGAGAATGCAACCCTAAGGCCCTCTGTGGCTCCAGTTTCAGTTCTAATTTCAGACTAGGAGCTTTATCCTGAAATCTTTGTTCAAACACACATACACACACGCAAATTCAATCAAACTGCACGTGTATTTTCTTCCCATTTGCCCATTTCATTACCAAGGATTTCATACAGACTTTGAATAAATGTTATGAAGCCTTTCAACCTAACAGTCTTAAAATGTCCATCTCTGCCACTGGAAGGAATTCAGAGTAAGGATCCCAGACCCACCATACTCAATGCATAGAGACCTACTTGCTCCTGCAGGATAACAGATCATCGTGGCCAGCTGCATCTCGTAGTCATGCACAACCGTCAGCTCATGGCAAATGCAAGGCATCAGGAGTTGACTGAAACTGAAAGACAAAACAACTCAAATTAGTTTTTTTGTTTGCTCCAGGATGGGCAGCTTCATGCAGCCTGTAACCAGGGTCAGTTAAGGCACAATAACTTGTTATTTGGGAGAGAATATATTTCAGCCAGAAGCTCTGAGACTTTGGGAGGGTTGATCTCTGACCTGCAGGAGGTGTACTTCTACTTTTAAAAGGCTTGACATTTATCTGGATCGGTTGTTTCCAATAAACCTGGCATTTGTCCTCCTCACACTTATTGTTTTAACTATTGCATTAATAACTATAAATTCACGGCACCCCAATAAAACTGATGTTAAAAGGATATGAAGTTTGTATGAGCAGCCCTCAGAATAGTACTGCTATGCTTCAAGACAACTGTCAGATTATTATTTTTAAATAACAAGCAAAAGAGACAATCTCTTCTCATCCTTGGAAACCAAGCTGTTTTGTTGCTGAGACTTAAAACAACATTAGCCTGAGCCAGACACTGAGCTTGGGAAACCTGAATGCGGGTGATTTGCATCAGGCTTTGCTGTTGCAGCCCCAGCACAGGCTCCTGGAAAGAGGATTGTCAGACAAGTTTCAGAACAGGCAGACTCACTTACAGTATAATTGCAACCCAGGCAAGACAAATAATAGTGAATAAGGCTTGCTGGATGTTTGGACAGAAATACTGTAATGGTTGTGGGTGAGATTTTAATTTTTTTTTTCTGGTGTGGGGTGCTGCACTTATACTGAATATACGTTCTTAATGGTTTCAGAGCTCAAACCCCAGAGTTCTCACTTATCCCACCTATTATGGCTGAAATTATCCTTCCCCAAAGATGAAGAAAGATATGCATACAGTAATCACTACCAGAGCTTTCACAAATACCTGTGTGAGGAGTAGCTGTCACCACTCTATTTGCAGTTTCTGTATACCACATGGCAAGTGCACCATCTAGTCACAGCACTGCTCACTGCCACAGCCGTGGCCTGCTAAAGCAGCTTGCAAACATTCAAGCACACGCTGTCCATGTTTCAAGCTGCTCCTTTATATCTAGACGAAATCTGGATATTTGGAGGCAGCAAGAGACAGGTATTATACACAATCACTTGGATTCACTGGACCTTTATGGCCAACGTGGTTCTGCAGGAGAAACATGAATACTGGTTGGGCAGAGCTTTGCAGGCAGCCTTAACTGGAACTTTTTCAATGGAAACTCAGTTGCAAACTCAGCACTGCCCACAAGAGACAGAACATATGTAAGTGTTTATTACGTGAATCCATCTGAAGACCTATTTAGGCTGATAGTTTAATGCTCCAACATTTGTACCACAGGCTTTAATAACATTTTGTCTCTTCTACATGAAGTTCTTCCAAAGGCTGGAGGGAAAAATGAACAGCAAGGAATCTTCTTAACCTACAGTTGCTTTTCTGAGAGAATTACATCATGGTCCTACCCAATGGAGCAACGCTATTTTTGCCTAGTTATAGACATCAGGCTACAGAAAGCCCACCAACACCCCTAGCATATAGGTTTATCTTTGCCCAATAAACACAAGTTACCATCTATCCATTTCAGCCTCCTCACTTCCTACCTCTCTTTAAATTGTGAGATGAGCTGTAGACACTCTTGCATAACAGGATGGCCATTTGCCCCATCATCTTGTAGTGGTCAAACATACCCTGCTGCCTGTAAGCAATTGGGTAGAGTATCACATATTTAACCAGCACATCTCAGGAGGAGCAGAAGAAAAGAAAAAAAGCTCAAATTCCTTGCTTCTTCTAGCTATGCCACCTACTTAGATTTCCTCCCCTGCTTCAAGTGAGTTGCGCCTGCTAGGCTGACAGGGCCTTTGAGGTTCATTGTTTTCAGGTTAACTGGGTGGCCTTCATTCCTCTTCTGTCTTGGGGCTCTACAGAGACCATCCCACCACACTGTTTTACTTCACATCCTCAAAGCAAATGCTTGGACTTACCCTTCCATTGTCTCTTTAAAATAGGCTATTTCTCCTTTCTCTTTTTTTTTTTTGATGTGCCTCCACAAGAACACATGAAGCCCTTTGCTAAAGTTGTTACTGGACTATGGCTGTATTGACTTGGGCATGATCTTTCATTCCAAAGTGCTCTACCACCACTCTATTTGTTTGCTTTTATTTATGCTTAATATAAATCGGCATGCAGTTAGTTTCAAAGATAGATGGATTTGAGACCCTAATAGGTATAGCGTAAAACAAGCCCCTTTTCTCCCCATGTAGTGCTTCTGCAAATGATATCAGTGGACATGATGACCATGTATCTGCCTTCAGAGAAACTGGAGGGAACCACTGGAAAGCCCTTTGCGTTTCACAATTTTGTAACTTGGCCAACAGTACTAACCATCTCTAACACTTCTTGTTGGATTCTCTGGAGAAGAAAGTCTTGAGTCCAGGGGACACCCTGAATTTTTCACACCCTTTTTCACTCATAAGTGCTTTTTTTGGGTGAAGACAAAAAAATGAAGATCTACAGACAAGATCAATGCAGAAACTGGAAATTAATGAGCAAAATATCAAAAGGACAGACATTCAAAATGAAGATGACACCCCTGGCTAACAGCAGCAGTCTCATTGAAAGTATTGGACAAATCCAGCTTTCTGGAGGGGAGAATAGAACTTGGCCTGTTGGCAGCTGTGGAGAGCAAACCTGGTAAAGCTGCAGCCACTCCCTCTTTGCTCTCTCTACCTCACCCGTGCTCTATAAAGCACAAACTAAGATCTTCCCTGATGAGCTCATCTGTGAGCAGTATAACAACCCTGCAGTTGTCTAAAGAAAAACTCCCTCAGACAGGGCTCCACATCAGACTTGGTCCCTTTATGCCTCTCTCCCACCACTAAGCCCACACATGATTCCTTACGCTTTCATCTCTGGCTTCCAGGCAATCTTTGTTCTCCCTCAGCAAGAAGCCATCACTAACTCTTTCTTGTGCTCAAAACTACAAGGACTGCTCCAGCACCCCCTGAAAACAGGCTGCTTCTCACATCTTTCAGCAATCCAGGCTCCCAGCCATCAGATCAGTCAGATTTCCTTAGTCCTCCAAGTCTCATTATATAGGAAGAAAACCAGGCACAGGTGAGAGTTGAGGCTTAAATCCCTTAAAAGCTTACACTTGTCCCATGATAAGATGCAGGACTCTTGAAATGTTTCCAGTAAATTAAACACTGGAAGGTAGAATGGAGTAACTCCAATGAACTCCGCATTTACTTGGCCTGTTGATATATTAACCATTCCTTGCTGGAAATGTAGATGTAGAACTCCCAGCAAGTTGTGAGATGCCTGCTACTGCCCTGGAAAACTGAGTGAAGTTCTGGCCTTGAATTTGGTACAAAAAATTTTTTTTAAAAATTAAAACATGTTTTTTGCCCTCTTCCAATTTAAACACCTTTGAAAATCAGTAAGACAGTCAAGCAAATAAAAATTTTACCACATGGTGTGGGAAGCATGAGAATGAATGAGATTAATGAAAAAGTTGCTGAGTATGCCCTTTTGGGTTGAAAAAAAGACACAAGTAAAATGGGAGTGCCTAGGAGTGTGCTACAGTACCAAAGACTTTTTATTTACCCAAATTTGCATAAAGTATTTTCTTGGTTTTCCTTTCATTGTTCCTCTTTTCCTCTCAATGGCTGTTCATTTAAGCTATCTTCATTCATGTAGACTTGTTTATAAAGTACATACAGGTAGCACACCAAAATCTAGCACTATTTATGCATATGTAGACTTGCATATGTTCATTTCTGATGGCAGATGATCCAAAATGCAGTAATTCTTATTGCAGTAACCTTTCCAGAAGTACCGTTAACCCACGAGTCCATAAGGTGTCATGTCTTTACTCCCCAATTTAATTCCAAAGGAATTAAATTCCAAAGGACAGTAATTCTGTTGGGGTAACACTGATGACTTTCTCTGTTGACACAGATGTGGGTTTGGCTTTGCTGCAGCTCACCAGGTCATGAGCAGTAGTTACCTACGGGCGAAGAACCACAGGCATGTTCTTCTTCTCACTTTTTGCCCTTTTCCCATAACCAGTCACTGGGGATGGGTTACAAACTTCCCGCTGGAAAATGCAAAGGGGACGGTTTAAAGAGCTTCAAATGGTTCTGTGTTCAAATGCTGCCATCAAGTGGATATAGATAGTATAACGCTGCAATTAACAGCAAGGATATAATTTCAAAAGAGGAAAGTGGTTGCAGAGAAGAAGAATAAAACAGCATTTTTGTTCCAAGTTTCATGTGGCAAAACATTAAGAAAACATTTTTGGTCTAAGCAAAACTTCTGGTTAAGCCTGGCTTAGTCTGTCTTTGTATTATACCCCCTTCATATTTTAGCATCTTTAAAGTTGTTCAGACTTCCCTTTGAGAGACCATGAACATAAGGAAGTTGCTCTGTGCTTGCAAAATTTGTCTGGATTGCTAAGGATAAGGACCACATGCTGCACTGTGTTCCCATGAACTTGTCTCGAACATAAGGAAGTTGCTCTGTGCCTGTAAAATTTATCTGGATTGCTAAGGATAAGGACCACATGCTGCACTGTGTTCCCCGTGAACTTGTCTGAGACCCTAGTTCAGGTGTGAGCTTCAGGAAAGGTCCTTCAGCTTGACGACCTATAGAGGAGTGAGATGTAAGAAAAATTAGTTCAGGTGTGAGCTTCAGGAAAGGTCCTCCATCTTGACCACATATAGAGGAGTGAGATGTAAAAGTCTCTTTTTGAGCTTTAGAGCTAACGGCCAAAATTAATTAATTCAATGGTTTTCTTCAAATTCCAGAACACCACTTCAATTTGTATTTGAGACTGAAATACTTCCCTTTATATAAAGTCTTGTTCCCTCTTCTGCAAAGTTTTAAAAGAATCACATCTTAATTTCCTTCAAGAAATTTAGGAAAAAAAGTTCAAGATATTACTTGGTTTGTAAGAGCAAAATCTAACACAGTACATTTTCTGGGCTGATCTTATTTAATGGCCGCAGAGATGCAGCAAAGCCATCCCGTCTTTATGGGCCTCAAGTGCTGGCTCCAATATGGATTGAGCAACCACAAAAGTCTTCTCTCAAGACTCTTCTTTTACCTAAGCCAGGCAGAACTGGATATTTTCCTAGGCTGTGTGACATCCAGGAATGCAAGATTTGTCCATGGCTCATTCACAAGAAATGCATAGTAAATGAGATGTGTTTTGGAAAATCAACAGTGCATGCATAGTACGTGTGCAATAATTTAGTGTGCTCTGGATGCATATACATGTAGTTCTGCCAGGAAAGCCCTGGATTAAAAAAATTTAAAAAAGTCCTAGATCTGTAGCAAATTGTTTTGCCCTTAAGGCTGTGATGGTAAATACATTTTGCCAAGGCTCAGGCAAATTTGAGAACTTGGAGAGGGAAGGACATAGTTACGAAAAGGATTGTGCTCAGGCAGTGCAATCTGGACCGTTGTCTTTAGCGATGGTTTGTATATATTCCTGCAGCCAGAATGCATCCTGCATTCCTTAACACTGCTTCACCCTCAAAAGCTGAAGGTCTGTTTCAAGTAGGAATACCATAGTCCCTCTGGACCCAAATATTTATTTGAAAACAGAATTTGGGTTATCAACCCAGAAGAGTGGATCAGCTGAGCTGTTGTGGTTATATCATGAGCAGATGGTTGAACACTTGCAAATAGAATCCTTATTAATCAAAAGCAATGCATACATTATTGGTTTATGGACAGATATCAAGAATGGTAGTAAAAAGAGAAGCCATGCACGTATTCTATATTCAGACATCCTTGTCCAGAGTTTGATTACTACTTCATATGTTCTACTTCTGCAGCAGCCAGACCATGGCCATGAAAAAAATCCCGAACAAAAATACCCCAGAAAAACATCCACACCCTGTGTCTGAAAACCTGATCTTTGTGAAACATCTATGGGTCTGTTTTTGTTTTGTTTTGTTAATGTGGTGGGAACAAAGGCTAAGACAGCTCAAAGGGAGATGGTTAAAATCAACATAACTTTTAATTCTCATAATAAACGTAAGTTTTAATTTTTATTTTTTTTTTTTTTTTCTTACAGGCAGTAAGGCAGAAGTGGAGTTTGAGGCTCAGGGACATCATTGCTTGGAGAGTATAGCAGAACAATAATACTTCCTTCCTATACTTCTCCACTTAACGTGACCAGTCATAGGAAGGATGCTGGGAGCTGAAATCTGTGGTTTTTTTCGATGCTGAGCTAATAACCTTTCCTTGGAAGACGCTCTCCTGTCTAAGTACAAAGAAATACACTGTGATGGAGAAGTTGCCAATTGGGTCACCATGGCCAAAAATCATGTGAGAGTTTATAAATATGAATTATAATTACTTGCATTTTGTATTTTAAACACAAGCTTTGGTACCCAAAGCTTTGCTCTGGCCTGAGGTAGAGCAAGCTGTAAGGGCTGATGGGACCTCTGCTTAAAGGCGCAGGTGCACAGCTGAGTCTGGAATCTGAGCACTGATTCCTAGCAGATACCTACTGTTGCAAGTGGTTTTGAATCACAGCTGCAAGCTACCCAATGGAGTCATTCAATGTCTCCAATTATCTCCAAGTTGAGCCTAACATACTTCTAATCACAGAACAGATCACATATTAAGAAGTACGGTATCAAATAACATGTTTGAAATATATGGTTTTACAAGAAACGTGTAAACTCCCTTGGCTCATTTTTCATGGCCTCAAATTCAACACTGATTACCCGGTTTTACCTTCATCTGGATTTCTTAGTCATTTTTGTTAAGACTGGTTGAAAAGTTGCTGGTTTTGAGGAACTGGTTTTGTCTTCTCAATAAGGGTTTTGAGAGGGAACACCTGCTTGCTTTAAAATTTTCATCCTGTTAACTAGAAGTCAACACTTTCTACAGTAACATCTCAACACTATTTTTCCTGTTAGCTCTAATCTTTGCACTACATTGTAATGCTATCCTGTGTGCAAATATTATCAGCAATACAGCACCCCTGCTATATACTCATAGCAAATAAGAGACATGAATAGAAAAAATCCTAGAGTTAACGACCTGTATATACTCTAAGATTTGGGTTTTTTTCCTTATCCTTTTTATTTGAGCAGCTGTTAATGGATTTAGGACTAGCATAATTATCAGGCAACTTAGAAAAAGCTGTTAAATGTTCCTATCTGGGTGGCTGGGGAAATAGATCATTACTTAACAGCAGCTAAAGGCATCTTTAGGCACTGTATTTGGAAAGGGAGCAGCCAGGGTTAGGCCACCCAGTAAGGAAGTGAAGCCAGGAGACTCAGGATGATTGTCCCCCAAGTAGGACTTGCCCTCACCAACAGCACAGCCTCACAGAGGCTGAACACATCGCCAGAGTTGGTGCTGGTAATGGTGTCCATCAACAGTGCCAGACACAGCAAGTGATAAACCAGGTCCAAGGTCTATCCATGGGCTCTAAAAGGAGACAGAGCTGGAGCACAATCCAAAGGGCACATCCAAGAGATGGGCTACTTACAGTAACAGGTCTGAAGTCCATCCAGGAAGCAGAGGTGGAGATAGAGACCAGCACTCCTACAGCACATCTCAAATGAGGACCAATACCCCTGAGCTGGCCTGAAATGGGCCTGTGGGCGGGGCGTGGGTGAGGACCCCAGGTGAGGCTCTTCAGGGACATTAAAACCTATTAGTACTCTCAGACCCCTAACAATGTGGCTATCATGAGCTTTTGCCTGTTTTCCAGTGCTGCTTTTGATTCTTGAAGATTTGTCTTCTCCTTGAAACATGATAGAGAAAAAGTATTTCTACTTTAAAAGCCTGATTTCCAGTGCTGCTTTTGATTCTTGAAAATCTTGTCTTCTTGAAACATGACAGAGAAAAAGTAGACATGAAGAATTAAAAGCAGCTGACCTCCTTCAGGTGACACAAGTTATCTTTTTGTTTCTCCTCATGGCACAGGCATATAGGATACTTCTCTCAGCAGAGTTCTTTGAGGAATAGTTATAGAAAACTCAGAATCAGATCCTTTACATCTCTATCTAGTCTCTGTATAGAAAGTATGACCAAAGACATTGAATACCTTTTTAACATTTTGGCAGATAAATAGGACAATAGCAACAGACACCTTTAACCAGAAATTAATACCACAAAGACCTATTAGATTCTATAGAAAGAGTAATCTCTCTTATAAGCATGTAAAAAATAGCAAAATTGTCTGGGTATGTGAGACATCAGTGTGTATTCGCTCATGCTGATCATAATCTCTACAGTCTTTATCACAGACAGCAGAAGAATTAGGATGGGACACTTGTTCTGGACTTCGCTGTAGCATAACAATTTAGAAATGACTAAACAAACCAGTATAGCCCTTAACTGCTGTTTATTTAAAAAAAAAAAAGACAAAAACCCCATTACTGTATAATTTACAGGTACCACATTTGCCAAATAAACTATACACAAGACAAAGCTGCCATACAGTTCCAGTGGTAAACTAACTTTTATTTTACAGAAAAATAGCTGCCTTGAAAAGAAATCAAATTAGCATTCCCTGTTCTTTAATCCTTTTTTTTTAATTTATTTTTATTTTGGGGAATGAAACAATCCTTAGCAATACAGATACATTGTACTTCTTCATTATCACTTAGCACAAGCTACAGCAAATGTACCCACAAATATTGAGGCCAATCACAGGCAATAAATCCCATCTATTTTACATATTGCTATGAAAAGTTGCAAGTTGCTGCTCGGCTTTCAAGGGCCTAGATGGCAGTGTAGTTCTTAGTGTAATTAGTCAATTTGATCTTCTCTGGGAAGATAATATTAACTGAGAGGTTTTCCCCATTGTTAGATTTCAGAAAAAAGTTCTTTTTCTTGCGTAGGAGATGACTATATTTGGCGTTAGCAAGCCACATTTCACATTTTGAAAAAAATACAATCCCAGTTGTACCCAAGACAACAAGACACGTAAGCAAGCCCAGTACTACAAAACATATCATCTGGCTTCTACTGAGCAAGGGATCTGCATTTTGAATTGTTTCTTTCATTGTTATTTTCAGGATTTCTTGATGATGTACTGATCTGTGATGAGCTTTTGGGGGTGACTTGTAATTCTGCATGTGCTTTGTCTCCATATTCACTCCAGAGAGGCTTGTGTTTTTGCTGGGATGTTTGCAGGTTGCACCAACAAATTCTGGTTTACAGATGCATTCGAATCCTCCTTGGGGTTGTTCACTGCATGTCCCTCCATTCTCACATGGGCCACTTGCACAGAATACGACACGGCTGCTGCAGACCTTTCCTGTATAGCCATGGGGACAAAAACAGCTGAAATCCGCACCAATATCTGTACATGTTCCTCCGTTTTCACAGGGGTTGGATTCACAGTCATCTCTATCTATTTCACAGAAGTTGCCAGTAAAACCAGAAGGGCACAGACAGGAAGCATGTGGTGCAAAACCGTTGTCATCGATGCATGTTCCTCCATTCTGGCAGGGAGAGCTAGGATAGGTAACAAACACATAGACAGAGATGAATTAAAGCCAAATGAAAGAAGCTATTAGGAAACACTTTATATAATAAAAGGAGCTGGTTTTCTTTATAAGAGCCAATTCCAAATGCAAATCCACTCAAGTCAATGAAGTTGAACGCCGAATGAGTTTGTGCAAGAGCTTTGTCAATACAGATTATAAAATCTTCTGCTGACCCTTTGGGCAGGATTAGTACACCAGCATATAAATTCAACTTGAAGAGCTGTGAAGGGATTTAAATTATTTCAAACATTTATTAAAATTAAGCTTCCAAGTGTTTTCATATGCTTAGAGCTATTCAGCTGAGCAACTATTCAGACAAGACTGAACAAAGACACTCGAGGCATAGCTTTCTTTTCCACCTGATTATACATAAGATAATCTATGTATTGTATTGGCAAAGTAAAACACTCTGCCATAGCAGCTACATGTAAAGCTGATTGTTTTTATTCTGCCTCCCAGTGCAAACCCTTTATGAACTTAAAAATTAATAGCCTGGTACTATATTTTAAGTGGTGTAAATTCACTGGGACACCTTTCTTTACCTTTGCAATGTAACTGTGCCTTATCAAGTGTAAGGCCAAATGATAGGGCCACCCATTGACAGAAAGGCACAAATGTGACAATTTAGTGGAGCTATGCAATGTGGACTTGGTCCTTCAATTGTCCGTGTTGGTAGAAAAAGGGCCCTGGGTTATAGGTTTAGAAATAAATCTCAAAACCCACTTCCATGGCAGTTCATAATATATGAGAAAAGTTTTTAAAATTTACCTTCTAAAAATGAATAACACTTGGGAAAGCTACCTGGACTTAAGTAAAGCATATGAAACTGTCCCACACGACATCTTTGTCTCTAAATTGGAGAGACATGGATTTGATGGATGGACCACACAATGGATAAGAAATTGAATGGATGGTCACACTTAAAGATTTGTGGTCAATGGTTCAATGTCCAAGTGGAGAACAGTGATGAATGGCATTCCTCAGGGGTCAGTACTGGGACCAGTGCTGTTCAACATCTTTGTTGGTGACATGGACAGTGGGACTGAGTGAGCCCTCGGGAATTTTGCCAATGACACCAAGCTGTGTGCTGTGGTTGACACACTGGAGGGAAGGGGTACTGTCCAGAGGGACCTGGAAGGGCTTGAGAAGTGGGCCTGGGTGCACCTCGTGAAGTGCAACCAAGCCAAGTGCAAGGTCCTACAGTTGGGTTGCAATAATCCCAAGCACAAATACAGGCTGGGTGAAGAATGGATTGGGAACAGCCCTGAGGAGAAGGACTTGGGCATCTTGGCTGATGAGAAGCTCAACATGAGATGGCAATGTGCACTTGCACCCCAGAAAGCCAAACGTATCCTGGGCTGCACCAAAAGAAGCATAGCCAGCCAGGTTGCGGGAGGTGATTCTCCCCCTCTGTGCTGCTCTGGTGAGATCCCACCTAGAGTATTGTGTCCAGCTTTAGGGCCCCCAACATAAAAAGGACATGGACCTGTTGGACCGAGTCCAGAGAAGGGCCACAAAGGTGATCACAGAGCTGGAGCACCTGTCCTATGAGGACAGGCTGAGAGAGTTGGGGTTGTTCTGCCTGGAGAAGAGAACGCTCTGGGGAGACATTATAGCAGCCTTCTAGTACCTGAAGGAGGCCTACAGGAGAGATGGGGAGGGACTCTTTTGTCAGGGAATGGAGCGATACATACAGTGAACTGTTACGAAAGGCAACAGTTTTAAACTGAAAGAGGGTAGATTTAGATTAGATATTAGGAAGAAATTCTTTACTGTGAGAGTGGTGAGACACCAAACAGGTTGCCCAGAGAAGTTGCGGATGCCCCATCACTGGAAGTGTTTCAGGCCAGGTTGGATGGGGCTTTGAGTAACCTGATCTAGAGGAAGATGTCCCTGCCCATGGCACAGGTGTCAGAACTAGATAATCTTTAAGGTGCTTTTGAACCCAAACCATTCTATGATTAAATAAATAAGGTATTAATATTACTGTCCTTTAATAGAAGGACATTTACTTTGTATTTCAGCATTGAAAGCATGCTTAGCAAGGTGTGGAACATGGGGACTAGTTGTGGAAACAGGGACTTAACACTTCTTTGCTTTCCAAATACTGTATTTTCATTTTAGACTGTACCAGTCACAGCTCTGCTTCAATGCAAAACGTCAGAACTTCACACAGATGTCACTAATGCAAATACATCTGCCTGATTTTGTAAACAAACTAGAACAATCACTTTGATTTGTGAATTGTCTCTGTTCCATCTGTGAATATTAATTTAAGGAGCTAGCAGCAATGCTTTGTAATATCAACATGGTTAACATTACCACCAGCAAGGTCCTACAGTTGGGTTGCAATAATCCCAAGCACAAATACAGGCTGGGTGAAGAATGGATTGGGAACAGCCCTGAGGAGAAGGACTTGGGCATCTTGGCTGATGAGAAGCTCAACATGAGATGGCAATGTGCACTTGCACCCCAGAAAGCCAAACGTATCCAACTAAAAGCAGTTTTGCAGAGCCTGGTACTCATTTTCCAGGTTGCGGGAGGTGATTCTCCCCCTCTGTGCTGCTCTGGTGAGATCCCACCTAGAGTATTGTGTCCAGCTTTAACACCAAGAGCTTATGCTGTGAACAGTCATCCTTTTGAACTAAAAGCAGTTTTGCAGAGCCTGGTACTCATTTTCCTGAAAGGAACCAGCTTCCTAGAGAAAAGTAACGGCTGTTTCAAGAATGTTGTTACATTATGAAAATTTTTCATGGTTTCCAGACAAGCTCACAAGCATTCAGTTCGAACACAGAGTACTATCACAAAAAGGAGAGATGGGGAGGGACTCTTTTGTCAGGGAATGGAGCGATACATACAGTGAACTGTTACGAAAGGCAACAGTTTTAAACTGAAAGAGGGTAGATTTAGATTAGATATTAGGAAGAAATTCTTTACTGTGAGAGTGGTGAGACACCAAACAGGTTGCCCAGAGAAGTTGCGGATGCCCCATCACTGGAAGTGTTTCAGGCCAGGTTGGATGGGGCTTTGAGTAACCTGATCTAGAGGAAGATGTCCCTGCCCATGGCACAGGTGTCAGAACTAGATAATCTTTAAGGTGCTTTTGAACCCAAACCATTCTATGATTAAATAAATAAGGTATTAATATTACTGTCCTTTAATAGAAGGACATTTACTTTGTATTTCAGCATTGAAAGCATGCTTAGCAAGGTGTGGAACATGGGGACTAGTTGTGGAAACAGGGACTTAACACTTCTTTGCTTTCCAAATACTGTATTTTCATTTTAGACTGTACCAGTCACAGCTCTGCTTCAATGCAAAACGTCAGAACTTCACACAGATGTCACTAATGCAAATACATCTGCCTGATTTTGTAAACAAACTAGAACAATCACTTTGATTTGTGAATTGTCTCGGTTCCATCTGTGAATATTAACTTAAGGAGCCAGCAGCAATGCTTTGTAATATCAACATGGCTAACATTACCACCGAGGCAGAGAGGAAGTGAGAGGTGAATGAGATGGCAGCATATGACAAGGTTTCTTTCCAGTATGTGAGGTGCACTCTCTGGTGGACTGTGAAGTATTAGCCAACACTGAGAGCTTATGCTGAGAACAGTCGTCCTTTTAAACTAAAAGCAGTTTTGCAGAGCCTGGTACTCATTTTCCTGAAAGGAACCAGCTTCCTAGAGAAAAATAACGGCTTTCTCAAGAATGTTGTTACATTATGAAAATTGTTCATGGTTTCCAGGCAAGCTCACAAGCATTCAGTTCGAACACATAGTACTATCACAAAAAATGTAGTTTCAGCAATTTAAACCATGAGGATTTTAATAAAGTATATGGAACTAACCTGTGTTTTTTCATTGATACTGTACCTCACCTGTTCTTTGGGATAGTTAATATATGTCTACATTGAACTACTGAAATATTTTGGTCTACAGATGAAAAGTGGATAAAGCAAGCTATTCGCATTCCCTATGTTTGGCAAGTAGCTTGGATGTCATTCAAGACACTTGCAAGGAACTTAAATTTCCTCATTGTCAATGAAAAGAAACAGGCAAATCAGAGCCGTTATCCTAGACGCCGAAAGTGAACTCAGACAGAATTATGTGACTATACCCCAATTAAAAGCAATGGCAAAAAAATTCCATTGACATAGAATCATAGAATCATAGATTTTCTAGGTTGGAAGGTTTTAAGAATGGCAGTTCTTGCCAGAGACAGTGAGAGGTGTTAGTGTTCCTTAAGCAAGAGCGTACAAGTCTTCAGGAAGATTTTAGTCATAAGGTAGACCTGAATATTGACAATTATCAATTGCTGAGCAAAAAGAGAATCAGAGGGTACTAATATGGAGCTAGAGAGAAAGAAGGCAATGTCCAAAAATAATTTTAAGGTGATAGTTGTATCAAGCTTGCATCCACCAGAAAGGCATTCTGTATGCTTATGAGATCAAATCCTTAATGATCTAGAAGACAGCAGATACTTCTAGATTTCAACAAAAACACCAATCCACATTTTTTTTAACTTTGAAAGGTCATCCTTTTTTTTCAAGCAGTTCTACCAGTGATACTGCTGGAAGTTTTTCAGTCTGTGCCCACTGCCTCCTGGCCTTTCACTGGGCACCTGTAAAAAGAGTCTGGCTCCATCTTCTTTGCTTCATGTATTTATACACATAGACAATTTCCCCCAGAGCCTCCTCTCACGTAGGCTAAATAATCCAACTCTTTCAGCCTCTCCTTATAGGAAAGATCCTCCTTAATCATCTTCATAGTGCGTTGATGGACTCACTCCAGTGTGTTCACGTCCTTCTATACTAAGGAGCCCAGATCTGGGCCCAGTACTCCACATGTGTCTCACCAGGACTGAGCGGAGAGGAAGGATCACCTCTTTCAACCTGCTGGCAATGTTGTTCCTAATGTCCCACTTCGAGAATGGAGAGCAATGGCCACCCACATCCTACTCTGGTGGAAGTGAGATTATCTCCTTCAGTAAACTATGGACATACCATTATGTGTCAGTTAAGAAAAATGACAGGCTGGTGGACTAAATGTTTTTGTGCATACAGCTTGTGCTGTATATGGTTTGTGTATACAATTATGTCTTACTACAGTTGAGAACACAGGATGGGAGGTTACTTCAAGTTTTGTTTACTAAAATCACGGGAAAGCATAAATTCATCACACTGAAATGTGCAAATTATCACTCTTCGTACTCAACTTATGCACACAAACTCATGCTGATAATGTGTAAGTCTTTGCAACATGAACCGATCAGATTTGTAAAGTTTGATAAAAATATTAGCAACTAGCAGAAGCATTATATGTTTCAGCACAGAGACACTTCCATTTAGGAAAGAATTCTCAATAATAGTCAGTAGGAGTGTGGAATTCAAATTCATGTCAGAAATCAATATTTACCCATTAATAATGCAGGGTCCTTTCTTGAGATGGCAGTTTTTTCCTGTAAATCCCTGGGCACACAGACAAATATATCCTCCATCACCAGTCTCTATGCATGTTGAGTTATTGGTGCAGGGCTTTGCAGAACATGGGTGAATATCTGTTTAAAAAAAAAGCCCAGGGCTCAATTAATCAAACAATGTACTTAATACTTCAAATAAAATACAGCTTTAGTGGAACTTCATCCTGCATTTTATAAATTCTGGTTTATTCCCCTCTCTATTAAAATAGAGTTCAGATTGTTCAACTATTGCAAGCACTTTCAGCTTGTTTCTCTCTTCCTAGCTCCCACTTGTAAAATACGTTTGAATTGTTCTAGTCTATTTATAAATAAGTAAAATTATCAATAAAATAGTAGCAGGGGAGAAAGAACTATGTAGTCTAGTCATCCTTTCACAACCTTGGCTTCTCCATGAGCAGAATTCTGATGCAGCAATAGAGAACTGGAAATTCTCCCTGCTCCCTGCCCAAGAGCCTATCATTATGTGCTTATGAACAAACACTTCATAATAACAGAGATCAGCAAGTTAAAAAAATCCCTTAAAATTTCGTCTTTTGGCTGGGCTGCATCCAACCCTTACATTACTGTACCAGAAGAGAAAGCTGTATGACGTCTGGACCCAAAGTCACACATCTCATTTTCTTTACAATTTCCCTGCTGAGGCACTCCCCACTCAAATGATTACTGAATTTTTAAAATAATTAAAATAAATAAACAAACAAGTGCATATTTTAGCTAACTAATGGAGCAGCTGCAGAGAAGTGCTGACTGCAAGTTATCTGATGCCTCGCACACTCATGTGCACACAGACACTTTCTAAGAAGATTAAAAGGGATTTAAGGGCATTTATATTTTACTTCCCACAACATAACATGAAAGTTAGATGATATCCTGAGGTACTGCAAAATTTTAACCATAGCAAAACATTTTAACAGCTTTAGCTTTCAAATACCATCTTTCCTGGATAAGAGGCTCTGTTTTCTAATGTATTTTCTAGCCTATTCTCACTGCAAGACAACCGCTTTGCATGCACTTTGACTGTAAGTTCCAGTTTTCACAAGGACCAAAATAACCTTGAATGCTTTTTGGAGCAGTCTTGTTCTCACCTATTTTCACAGGCTTTAGAGGCAGCTAATAAAGCATGAACTCTAAATTAATATTTGTATAAAACTAAGTTGTCATGCTGCAGTACATGAAGCAGTCCCTGAGAGTTTTTATGGGGAAGGCACAATCAGTAGTAGTCTATGTTCCAGCAGAATTTCTAGACCCTGTCTCATGCAGGCCTAGCATGGGCATTAGAGGCTCCACCTGTACTCTCTTTGGTGACAGCTTACCAACACATGCCCTTGGCAAAGCATTCAAGTGACATGTAGGACAGTGTACTCCAAGCTCACACCACATGTTGGCTTTTGAGCCAACAAATTGAGGCTAAGATTCAAGTGGGAAGTCAGGGACACACTAACGTGTGACAAATTCAAGAGATTGCCAAAACTGCAGTACTCACAGCCCTTCATCAATTTCCACAGAAACATCCGAAATGTAGCTTTCTAACATACCCTATCTCAGTACACACCTGAAGTTAAAATTTTTCTCCAGTAGCTAAAAAATTGCACTTAATGTCATATGCATGTGAAAAACATAACAACCACAAACATTTTGCATCAGAAGAGAGAGGGGGGGAATCTGATACTTTTTGGTAAGAAATTGATGAGTTTGCATTCCCATATTTAAAAAACAGTAAGAGCAGAAGCCTTCAAAAGCCTTTCTTTTTCCTAATCTAATCAAGTTTCATTTAGTGCACCTGTTAAGGAGTTACAGCAGTCTGTAGTGTCTTTACACAGCCAGGAAACTGACACCAACTTTTTGGGCAGAGGATGAGACCAGTCACTGTAGATTTAACCCATTTGAAGTTTTAGTGCTTTATTGGGTCAGGATAACAATTTGTAGCAACCTTCCAGTAGCAAGAAAAGGAGGATCCCTCTCTTGATCCCTTGTGGCAAAACAATGCATTTAGAGTAGGTAAATCCTCTGAGATTAAAGACTTTCAACATAACATGTCCCTGCAGATGAAAAGATGGCTATTTCTTTTTGGCTGAATATTCTTGGCAGCTCTTAATGGGGATTTAGATTCAAATTGGCAAAGAAGACTCTGAGTATTAAGAGAAATAATAGTTTCTGAAGCAAGGAATACCTTCTTTTTTTTTTTTTTTCTTTTTTTTTTTTTTGTAGTATAGAACTATCTTAATTAATATGTATTAAAATAATGTTTTTCCATAAAGATATGGGTACAGTTTCCAAAGCATTGTTTTGCATCCTAAATACCGGTTGCAAGAGGGAAAGGTTGCAAGGCTGAGAATTGCAAAGATATTTAAGTGCCTAGAAATTCAGCTGGGCGCTCCATGCTTTTAAAAGTATGGTCAGCTTGAAAAAATTAATATTATCTTAAAGGAATCTTCAGGTGTGAGGATGTTACCTTTAAAATTCTGGTCCTCTGGAGTCACTGGCAAGCAATAGAATTGAGTCTCCTAAGGTGGCAGTGGGAGGTCATTCTAGTTTTAGAAATCTATGATTGTAGACCACCACCAACAGGAGGACCCATTCCTCCTCACTAACTGTAATGAGAATCTAGGTGGCTGTCTCAGGTACAAACACATCTGTGAGAGGTGTCAGAACAACATCGCTGAGAGCCTACAGTCACATCTGCACCACTGCTACCGCAGCTCCTGCAAACATACCAGGACTAGCTTTAAATTAAGAAGTTCATCTATGCTTATGTGTCCAGCCAGTGAGTTTGGGCTGTAAAACCTGTTGAGAAGCTAAATGAGAACTTGAGTACCTTGCATCAAGCTCAATGCCACTGCAAAGATGTAGACTACCTGAAATCTTCTGAGTTTTTTAGTCATCTTGAAAATGTTATCCGGTTCAAACTGTGTCATCATTATATTGTTTTTGGGTATGCATGGGCAGAACACAGGCATGCTCTATAAATTATAAACTGTCTAACTACAGAAGCCTGAAAGATTTGAAAAGAGAATGAAGCCCTGGACACCTGTCCTCTTCCAGCTACAGCTACATGGGCTGAACAGGCGCGTCCTCCTGGATGCTCGTGTGGTTTTTGGCCCCCCAGGTCTATTTGGCTGAACGTTTGCCTGTGTCAGCCAAAATAAACCAACTCAGCAAAGGCCAATTCTTGAGCTTGCTTAGTCTAAGCTGGCTCATTCTGACTGGCAAAGGGTGGGAGACCGCACACAAGAGCTGTGCTTATCCCTCAGATCTGAGAGAGAAGTGGCAGCCTGTTCAGACAGTCCTTTTTCTGTTTTACTAATGCTACTCCACTGAATCATCACTGGGTTAAGTAAAGGAAGAAAATAAGCACGATGTTTTCCTTTTAAAGAATTATTAAGTATTATGCTCACATCTTTCTGAAAATAAAGTAGCATATATGTAATGTGTCAGGCAATTATTTCAAATTATTCAATATATACAAGGCTTATATTACAACAAGGGAGCTGTTGTTTGTTGGCCTTGTCCACAATGATCAATATTTAAAATAGAATGATGAATTTACACTTTGCTTGCACGAACACCCAGCTACAAAGGACATTGCATGCTTCTGCCAAAATTATTATGGAAGTTCCAGGTTTATGTGCCGCTGCCCAGAATCCCCTTATTATCCAGCACTAACATTCAATCTTTTAAAATTAGCTATCCAGAAGGACTTTTGCATGCCTCCAGCACCAGATGGGGCTGTTCCACCTCACTTGCTCACGGATAGGAAAGGATGTGCAAACCTATGTCACAGAGGCTGCCAACCCAGCCCTCCTCACAGATGCACTGCCAGGGCTTGGCACAGCTGCCGTGCAAACACCCAGGGAAAGGAACACACTGATTACAAAGAGCACCCTGCCAACCAGGCTGACACCTGAAAGAGATAAAAGACAAGATAGAGGCATAGTTTATTTTTAATAAACATAATTACAAGGATGTTCTCCTTTTTGAGGCACAATAAATAAACTTTCGGATACAAAATTGGACTATGCAGCACATTTGAACAAAAAGATACCATCAATGCTTCTGTGATATTAGAAGCAGTTTATGTGAAGAAAACCGTTTCATGCGGTGAGAAAAAAAAATAATAAATGCTAATCAATGTAAAAACTTTTCTTACTGGAAAAAGCAGACAAAAAAGGCACCTAGACGTCTATGCTCTGTGATTCCAGTTACTGTATCCTGTTGTTTCATTACACTTCCACATTTTCAGAAGGCAAATAATTTCAAGTTCTATTTTACAAGGACTACGAATTATTGAAGCTGTCCATTCCGGCACTAACAGCCCTATCTGACAGATCTTTTTACCTGCATTCACTGGGAAATTCGCAAAATCCATTCTCTGGGTGGCAGCCAGTTTTACAGTTCACGCCTGGAAGAAGAGGTTTATAATATCAAACCAGAAAATTCAGCATCAGGAAAAAAATCGTATCATGTCCTATACACATTACCCATGTATTAATAGAACCCAGACTGCATAACGTTCTGATTTTTTCCTTCAAACACATGGTTTTGCAACATAAAATTTTAAATGAACTTAATCTGGAGCACGTCACAAAGTGTTCCTGTAGGATAAGTGAAATGACATAAAGAATGAACTGCAAAAGGAGACCAAGTCAGTTTAGCATATGAGAAGTGCAATATCACTATACACTACTTTAAAAGGGAAATTTCAGAACAGATCCACGTCTGTCATTTCACAACATGACAGCCCAAACGCATTGTTTCAGAACTACTTGCAACACAGAAGTACCTTTAGTCAGAAAAGAAATTCCATTTAAGACAACTTATAGTAAAAGTGTTGAATTCATTTCAACTCTACATCAAAAGGAGGAAACAAAATAAATCACCATTTTCATTAAATGATGCACGAATAACGTAAGTTAAGGTCTCAGTCACAATTTTTTGTTTGTTTCCAGTTTGGGACTCCATGATCTGAAAGGTCCCTTCCAATCTAAGTAATTCAGCGATTCTAAGTATTTGCACCAAGCAATGCGTCTCTGAAATACCAGCATTAGCCACCAACACCCTACGCAAGGGCAGGAGCGATGCCCTCGGAGGGATGCTAAGGAAAACCCTCCTGAAGACCACCAGGATCTGGGGAAGCCTCTGCCTTGACGGGGGGGTGCTCCCTCCTCCGCCGCTTTCCTCCCGGCCCCGGCAAACTCCCCCAAACTTTCCCAACTCGCCTCCCCCTCTCCCGCGCCGCTCTCCGCGGCACACCCGCTGCTCGCCACCCTCCCTCCGCCGGCCTTACCTGGGGTTGCGGGGAGGACGAGGGGTAGCAGGCAGCAGCATCCGATGAGCCCGGCGGCCACCAGCCCCATGGCCGGCACCGCTCCGCGCTTCTCCCGCACCGCCCCGCGGGGAGCTCGGCGGAGGGCGGCAGTAGCAAGGCGGGAAGGCGGCACCCCCCGCCCGCAGCGCCGGGGCGGGAGGAGGCAGGGAGAGAGGGATGGGAGGAGAGGGCTGCCCGCCTCCTCCCGGCCCCCCGTGTCCCCCCCAAGCCCCCACCTAACCCTGCCGCTCCAAACCCGCTCTCCTGCGCGGGGGCGGAGAGAGGAGCCGAGCGCCCTGCGCGCCCCGCGCACCCCGGCTTGTGCGGGCGCGGGCAAGGGGAGGGCGCGGGAGAAGGGAGGTCTGGTTGGGGGTGTGTTAAACACGCCTCTTATCTCCTTAAAACTCCTAAAAATCTGTAAGATTTCTCTCCTTAAGTCATTCACATCAGAGCTCCAACTTTTTTCAGGAAAAAAAACCCAACCAACAAAAGCAAGGAAGGTAAAACATGTTGGTTTTGAGGCTAAAGAGTTAAAAAGAAAAATAAAAAAAAAGCCCACCACCCCAAACTCTACCTTTAGTAGTCTTTTATACACTGAACACATCATGAAGAAACATTGCTTCCACCAAAAGGCAATTTAAATACTGTGTTTTATTCTGTGACTGTTCCTTCCTCTTTTCTATCTTTTTATTCTTCCTTTGAGCTGTCCCTTATGGAAATAGACTGGCTATTTCTTATTCTTTCTTGTTCTTTGTTTTCTTCTTTAAGGAAGTTATGTCTGAGTTTTAGGATTCCTGAGGGACCCGTTTTCTTCTGCTTGCTGATGTAGTGCTTTCTTCCACCAGACTTCGTTTACCAATTTGTCTGCATTTATGGGAAGCAACTAGAGATCCCTATAACATGGTAAGAAAACTATACAACCCTCTGCTTTTTTCTCTAGAATGACAATGGGCTAATTCAAGATTACCTGCCTGAAAATACACGCACTGGAAAGCACCCATTAGCTTCAGATAGCCCATTTCGGGTGGTTGAAGACAATGATGGCTTCAACATAGGTTGCAAGAAAATGTTTTCTTCTATTAATGCTGACTTTTAGTTTTAACCAAGAAGGGGAAAAGTGAAGGAGAGAAAAAAGAAGACCAGAGAATGAAGGGTGGTTCAAAAGACCACACTTGGGAGTAAGGTGTGAGAGGCAGACATTGCTGCTTCAAAGCTCTCTGAAGGTTTTGGGATCTGAGATAAACTGTGCCTATCTGACTCTATAGGCACAGATCTCCTCCATGACTTTTCTGCTTGTCTTGCTTTCCTTTTACCACTGAAACCTTACTTACTGTTTTGAAAAGGTTACTCTGCTGTCACAGCTTTTGCTGTAGCTCACCAGACTAAGCCTTGCTTGGGTATCGTGAATGATCCTCTAGGGAAGTGAAAATGTAGAGCAGTGATGCTGACTGCTTAATCCTTTACCCTGCCCTTCTGTGAACCTGTGCTTGGCTAGGTTAAATATCAGCAGCTCTTGGTTAGTCTTGGTCGCTTTGCTTTTACCCTGACTTTCTTCGTTATTTATTTACACTCTGGTTGTTGTAGGTCCAGGGTTGCTTATTCCTTCCTTAGGTCATAGGTTCTCTGTTAGGCGATGTAGAAGCCTTTTAATGTTAGACCTTTGCATTGTTTGACCAGGAGATAACCAGGGCAGTTAAAAAGCCTACAAATGTTCTATGATTTCAGATACCCTACAGTACCTTGGCCAACCGGTCAAAGGGAAGCTTTAATCTTTCTGCCTTCCAATCTAGCCAGCTAGCAGAAATTTCTCCTTGTATTCTTTTTTCTTCAGACCTTAAAGTAGAGATGTTGTAGAATTCATAGATTTTATCCGTACACTCATCGCTGTCAAATTATCTGATCTAATTTGCATTGTAAATATATACTCTGACATATGATGACACGTTTCTTCTATTTTTTGAGTTAACTACTGAACATCAGCTGTATTGTCCAAAGCTGATAACTTATGAAAAAATCATTAGGAAAATCTTGTTCTCACAATCCTATATATAATATGTTATAATCACCGTTGCAAACTTCAATTTTTGTACTCTCTTTTTCTTGCTTGTTTTTCAGGATTTTTACATTTTTTGCAAGATACACCGTTGGGCAAAAATAATCTTTTTTTTTAGAACAACTCTACTTTTTGCTTTTCTGTGTCTCAGGGGTGCCTCTTGGATTGCTGAAATTAGGACAGATCTCAATTTCCCCATCTATTCTACTTACTTTAGGAGTCATCTAAACAATACCTGCTAATTTTATTTCCGAGAGGTCAGAATCCTTTTTGTTAGAGTGAAGTCTATCCAACATAACCAGAATCTGTTGGAACAAAATCTGCCCAGATACTAATCCAAAAATAATTTCAAAACAGAAACCCCAGCGTTCTGTAAATCCAGACTAATTCTCTCCTCTCCCCTTCTTCCACCTGAGCAAACCAAACTGCAAATCATTTTTACTTAGCTCCCCTTGCTGCCAAAAACACTCTCATCCAAGCCTCAGTAGTCTTCACAATAGTCCTTGAAAATTGTAGTAAATCTGTTCTGGCAGATGTTAGTGATTTGTACTGAGAATAATTTTTTTATATGTTTTTTAGGTCTTTCTATTAGAAATTGGAAAGTAAAGAACATCACGTAATCTTTGTCTCTGAATGGAGATTATTCTAGGTGTTAAGGACTGTACTTACTGCTTCACCTAAAAATACTTGAGTGCTGAGATTGAGGAGTGCTGTTCTAATGAGCTCCCGATAGTCTCTCATACTTGGGAAACATTGGAACCTTGGGAGATTTACTTTGGAAATTGTTGCAGGAATCAGGGGCATCAGGTCATCAGGTCAAGACACTGACTGCAACAACTGAATTCTGAAGACAGTCTTCTTGGATTGTTTTCCAGAAACTGAGATATTGCTATTTCTTTTTTTTTTTTTTTTCCAAGAAAATAGCACACAGCAATCCTGCATTCTTAGACAGGGAAAATGAACATGTTCAAGGACTGAGCTACTAGAAAAAGCAGACTGAAATTGGGAACTTAAGCTTGGTGACAACTTCTTTTTGTACATCGAACATAGAAACAGAACACTTCAACCTTCTGGTCAGCAGTGTGCAAGCAACTTTACAAAGTCTGAAAAAAGAAGCAGCAAGGAATCCTTGAAGTTCTGTTCTCATACTCCCAAGTGCCTGTTTACCTACTAATATAACACCTTTTGACTGGAGAGAAGTTAAATCAGATTTTTATTTCATTATTGCAGGAATCTGGAAATGGAGAAGGCATCAATGACAAGAAACACAAAGCAGGTCACCAACATAACAGCTCCTAAGGGTCCCTGCAAACTCCTGGTTGCTAAAATCTGAGGGTAACTGTAGAATCACATAGAAACCATATCTGAGACCCCACATGAGAGGGAGGGAGCACTGTGATTAATTTGGGCAACCCTTATGCATATCTCAGAGACAAATTAAAAAGAAATAATTACAGAGGAGTGGCATGACCCTGGGAAAGCAGCAATACTTTGTGAATGACAGTATCAAAAACTCTAACATTACCAGTGGAGAGGTTTATCCTTTATGCCTTGAGGGGATCTCCCCAGCCGTGAATATACACAGGCACAAAGTTTTAGGATATGTTAGCTGGCTTTATGAGTTTGTACTCCATTACTGTACTCTGTGAGAAGCACTGTCCATCAGAAAAAAGCTCATCAGACATCATTAATGCAGCTGGAGCCTTAAGGGACTATTTTACACTCTTTATGTTAGGCTGTCCCATCCTCATGTGTGGCTGGTTGACATGGGCTGAGCCAACCTTGATGGGGCTGAGCAGACCACCCTCTCTCTCCTTTTCTCCTAACCTCCTTGCTGTGTCCCAGCTGCAGACGTGGTAGCTTTACTTCCATTACCTCTGGCTTTTCAGTGAGCTGCTGCAGTACACTGTGCTAGCAAATGATTGACAGGAAAACCATGAAATTATTTCTGCTGTCATCGTACCTGCTTCAAGAACGTGTTTCTGCTCTCACAAAAGGCAGCAGTTGAATGTCTGTAGACTTCAGTGGGAAGACAGGTGTCTCGTCCACCACCTTCTGTATCAGGGCACATAGACCCGGAAGGCTTTCTGCAGAGAACAGATTTCACTGCACACAGAAATAGCAGCTATCAACAGTTAGCTAGAGATTGCCAAAATATTTTTTTTTATCACGGTAATTTTTCCCCACTGGAAGAGTAGACAGAGTGTGCAGAGCTTAAATACACAGCAATAATTTACAGGAGTTAAAGCCAAACCCATTCCCTTGCCTTGCACTGAAAATCCTCATAACCTCCCTCTCTAACTATTGACAAAGCACCGGCTCAGTGCTATCTATCACCCAATTACTACAGCACAGAGCACTCTGCCAGCTGTTTTAGAAAATACACTACATTAAATCTTGGCTGCTCTGAAGACTGAGGCAAAACTTTCATCACTAGGACAGCTTTCCACTGACTGCAACAATCTTGATCAAAAAATGAATTCAATTTTCCCCTTTGTCAATATCAGAAAAGCCAGCGATTTTGCCATCCCTGAGATCATAGTCTAGCCCTTCTTTGATATTGTAAAGAAAAAAGCCCTAAACGTAGAAATTTGAAATATTCAGTAAGATTCTACATTTGAAGTTATTCCCCTGATAGATGCATGCACCTAGCAATTAAAATACAGTGTGGAGAAACTACCACATAAAAAGCAAATCAAGACAACACCAAAAACCTTACTCTTCTAGTAGATTTTTTTCCATCCTGCTGTTCACACCAGAAAAAATGAGAAACTGGAGGAGAAATATGTGTATCATAGGCATAAAGTAAAATAAAATAGATTCAGGAAATATGATTCTGTCATTAATGCAAACAAAAATGAGTTTTTATCTGAAGATGTTACAAAAAGAATACACATGTATTTAAAGAAATCTAAGCAAAGACATATTTTAAAGAGCTGGGAGAGTATCACTATCCTTTTATATAGCACTGGGCTGTCTGTAGTTGAATTACATGTAAACAGGTTCATTGAAAGACAGTGTAAGAATCGTGGAAGGACTTTTTTAGTCTAAAGAGAGAGAAATGCTAGAAGAGATATCCATCATAATGTGTGAAAACAGAAAAGACAGAAGTGCAAAAAATAGTAGCAGGTAGAAGTAATGGACAAAGTGTTAGTTGGAACAAAGATTAATTTAGCCTGGATATATAGACATTTTCTTTAACACTGAGGTTGATCAAAGAGTATGAGAGTTTGCCACCAGAGCACAGGCAAAATAATTAGATGTTTTTAAGGAAAAGTTAAGTACACTTATGGGAAGACTAATATAAAACCATCACTACTTGAAGGAGGTGTTTGGATTAGATTATCCAAGATGTCCCTTTCAAAGCCATCATTTACAGTCCATTTATTTCCATCAGGAAGATGTTGCTTTGCAAACTGATGTTAAAGAAGCCTGAATCCTAGGAAATTTTAGGAGGTGCTTGACAGTCTGATAAATGTTAATAGTATCCAGGAAGTTTGTATCATACTATGTCCAAAATATTCAACATGCTTTACCCACTTGCAGATGAAGATAATGTTCCATTTGTAATTCATACCACCCTACTATGTTTTATTTTCCTGCAGTGTGAAAGATTTGGTGCAGTGAATATGCACCTAGAGTCTTAATAGCCAGCCAGTAAACAGAACATTTTTGTCACCATGTTAGTGATATTACATTTTAAAATATATTTTTAAGTACTTTCCTGAGGCTAGTAAAGTAATTTTACTTCCTGTATAAAACATAACTAGATTTGAGACTTCATTTCAAGGCAGGGGCTGCCTGTGTGTGTACAGGAGAGAAAGCAAGAGAGGGACAAATGGTCTCTCTATTAAGGCACAATGTTCTTATGGTTTTCTGAATTGACAGAATAAATTATTCTGTCTTCTGGTTGAAAGGGATATTTCTAAAGTAAAACAGACAGTTTGCTGTGAGACAGACATATATCAAAATCAACAGCTTAGTTTTAGTGACATGGAGTTTGAAATGATAGTGAGTCATTAAAGATTAAATGTCTGAGAGAGGCAAAATTCAACACTGATCCACTGTTCAAGTGTTTTGAAGAATTGTCCACATATGGATAATCCAGAAAGAGAAAGTATTGCCATGCATTTCTGAGTGTGTTTAGAATCTACTTATATATGATCATTATTTAATATATATATATATACACCTCAATATGGTATTTATATATGGATAGTGAACAGGAAAACAAACAAATACAGGGGAAATATAAAAAGTAAATGCATTAAGAAATCTTTTTTAAAAATGTTATGTATCAGTACAAAAAAAGAGGTACTCTCACAATTTACAAACCTTTACACTCTGAAGCCACTAGCATCTTCTGACACTAACAGTTTCAACCTGAACTCCTATCCTTAGAGGTATTTGCTGTTTTTAAAGCTTTGAACTGGCCATGATAGAGGCTTTAGGTGCTTGCAATAATGCAGGGAAAAGTTGGTGTTTGGCAAAAAAATAAATGAAAAACAATCCACAGGCCTTTCTACACTCATTACTGCTGTCAGAACTCTAGCTGATAGTCAATCTTTGACTTTGTCTTAATCTCAGCTGGATTTTTTTGGCTAAATACAGAAACAAGCTGTTATTTTCACTCTTAGTGCTTTCTCAGGTTTTGTGCCATTTTAGAAGAAAGCTGCTGTTGTTACTTCTGTTGTATAGAACTCCTAACAGCTCCATTGTTGTTATTTATACACACCCACATATGGGTATTTATTATCTGCTGTTTCCTGTTGCATGGAAAGTTTCCTGTGTTTTTATTTCGTTTGTCTTCTGACAAAGAAACGAGAACTTTCTTCTGCTTGCTTTGTGTTGGGTTTTTTTGTTTGTTTGGTTTGGTTTGGTTTTCATTTTGTTTGGTTTTTTGTTGGGTTTTTTTTGTTTGTTTGTTTGTTTGGTTGTTGTTTTTTGTTTGGTTTTAGTTGGTTGGTTGTTTGGTTTTTTTTCCCAAATAGATACACCTATCTGCTCAAATTCCTGTTTTTTCATATACTTCTAGTAATACTAGGAATCAGGTTAGCTTAACTATGTCCTAGTACCAATTCACAGTGTCTTTTTTGGTTCCCCCCTCTTGCATTATAAACATCACTGTGCTGTACAATTCTTTCCTTTTCCATACTGTTTCTAATTAGTTTCTCTGCTGCTATTTTTTTTTTTTATGAAGCATCTTATCATGATGGTTTTCATTGCTCTTTTTAATGATAATGTTAAACTATAAAATGAAACCTAAACTAAATTCTATTTGCTTGATTATGTTTAGTGTGGGTTTTTTTTAGGTCTATTTAATCTTTGGTTTTTTACAGGATACTGTATAACCATCACTTTTGACGAAATTTCTGCTCTTCTTGATCAATGAATCTTTACCTCCTGTGTAAGGGACACATGCAGAAACTGCCTCAAGAGTATTGTTCCAGTTGTAAATGTAAGGATGTTACTTTATAACCATTGGTGCCATAAAAATAACGATTTGAGAATTAAAAAAAAACAAACCCAAAACCAGAAGAAACATCTGATGGGAATAATAAAACACAACATGCCAGAAACCATCCTGATTGCCATAGCCAGAAGCTCTTTTCCTCAGTCTAGCATTGAGGACAAGAGATTGGCAAAATATCAACCCTTTATACACATGTAATATTGAAAAAGTCATTTCACAAAGATATATAACCTTTTCTTTGGTTTAGGTTATGTCTCAGCTCTGCACTTCCCAGGAAGTCTTTCTTATTTCTAGCCTTATCTTCAAATGAAAGAATCTACAAGTGAAGGAAAAATGTTCAATAATGGTGCCACAGCAATATATTTAAAAATGCTAATGCTGGTAAATACTTGCAGTCAGGAAGCCTGAATTCTCACATAACAAAAGGCATAACTTTTTTGCCTTGTAATTCTTGTCTCAATGCTAAAATATTCTAAAACTTTGGAAAGTCAATTTTCAGCGAAACATTTCCAATGAAACAAATTAACTACTTCAGTAAGACAATCCAATACTTAACTCATATTATTGTATAATACTCAGTAATAGGAATGGTTTTATAAAGCATCATTTGAAATTAAAATTGGAAAATAAATAAACATTGTTGTTGTGCCTGAAACACCTCCTTTCCTTAGTGGTGAAGATTAAGTAGGTGGATGAGGCAAGACTGAATTAGCCGTGATTTGTTTTTCCCCTGAATCAGATCTAACTGATAAGATTTTTTGCAAATCAAATAAAGAAAAATAACTTGATATGCAAGAATGAGGTTTTTTACTCACTGCAGAGCCTGCTGAGGTCATGTTTTTTGCACTACTTTGTTGTTGGCTCCATTTCTGTTTCTTCTTCTTATTATATTGCCACCTTTGGAGTGAATCACAGACTTGGAAAGAGGAAGAAAAAAACTAGAGAGGAAAAAAAGAAAAGGAGCAATTCAGTACAGGTCTTGTTAAAAGCTGGAATGGAATACAGAGTTCCCTTGCATTCTGAATTTCCAATCCTGATGGCAAAAGGAAATACTGGGTTTTTTTTGTGTCAGAAGTGGGTACCTTTTCAGTTTCCCAAATTAACATGAACTATGGATCTTCTGCTGGAAGGTCCATGTTCTTGAAAAAGTTGGGGCTTTTTACGTTTGTCTTCTATCATCTTTTTCACTGCTACCAGAATTATAGCTATTTTATAGCTAATTTATAGCTAGCTTTAAATTCATCACACTTGCAGGTCTTTTATAAATTAATCAAATATTTAGTCTACATATGGTTTGTGAATGTTGAACACATGCACAAATGTGGTATTTCTCTTCCAAATGCCATAGTGCTTAGGCATTTTGTTCAAAAGTATTATTTTCCCACTATTCCTTTCCCATCTTCAAACAGAAATGTGTCATAAATCTTTTGAGTCCTCCTCTCTTGCACAATGCAGTAACATGGAATAAGTTAGTTTTCTGATTTAGTAATGTTCACCATTACTATCATATAGATTTTGATCTATTGTCCCTTTTTGTTATATCTTAAAAAATTAATTTTTTAAATGGTGATATGTAGTAGACACAAGAGGGCTTTTGGAAACTGGAAACAGAACAAAGAATCCATCATTTATTACGTGATCACTGGCTTGCATTTTGCTTACTATAGGTAAAAGCCTCTGGTGACAAAGAGAAGAATAAATAGCTCTCCCTTTAAAGCACGTGGGTCTGATATGACAGATACAACAATGCTTTCAATTATGTTTGCAAAAATGCAGAAAAAGTACTGATTTTTTTCCGATGTGGTCACTGTATTATTATTATTTTATCTGCTTGTGTCTTATTTATGTGGCAGTGAATTATTCTTAATTTATAAACTCCTTAGGTCAAGGTCTGCCTTTTCAAATTGCATTTCTAAAATACCAGTCTCTGTGATGGGCTGCTAGTGATTTTGACAATATTAAAGTGATTTAATATTTGTGTTGCATTAAACATCTTGCAACTGCTATCAGGACTGCGCTCTGACTGTCAGGGCACTGTACAAGTACATAGAAAGATATACTCAGAAATAATGTGAAAGAACACTAAAATTAAAGCAGAACAACAGACTAGGATACAAAAACACCCAAATTACATGCTCACATCTATCACACTATCCCTATGGCTCTGAAGGATGGGGGTTTCTTATTGGTTCAACAGTTGTTGAAAGCATGAGTATGTAAAAACCTGTGCAATGGTATGTTATTATATTACTATATATATTATTATATATTTTATTATATTATTCTAGAGGCTGAAGAGCCAAGCCCTCAATAGATAAGAAATGCAAGAATCAAGATCTGTATGCAAACTTAATTTGGCCCTCTAATTGCGTCTGCGATCCCATCATTACATACTGTGTTTTTTCATGGCACATCTCCCTGATTGAGTACTCACTTTTAAATAGCTTTTCAGCATCTCTTTTACTCATGTGGCTCCTGTGCCTTATTTCCTGCACTTTTCAAAACCTGTTCGAAAAACAAAGACAGAATTTTCTCTGAGACTTTTCAAGCTGTTCATATTAGCATCCAACAGCTCCACAAATAGAAATGAATGTGTTTTCAGAACATCTCTGTGACATAAGGCAGGCAGTACTCATACATCCATTTTACATCTGGAGGACTGAGAAACAAAAGAAATCATAATAATTCCTGCTTGTTTTGAGTTAGCAATGGAAAACATTTTTTTTTCAGTGAATTTAGCACATTAGACATTCAAAGCACAGCTCTCAAAGACATGAAAGGCAATGGTGAAAGCGCAACACCTTTTCAATTCAGGCTCAAGTGAGAGACCAAGATAATGAGTAAAATGGAATTAATTGCCACACATGAATAGTTTGGCTCTAGTGACTTGCCTAACATTGTAGACAACATCACAGAGAGGCTGGGTGGAAGATAAATGAAGAGATCAGACTCTCTTCTCCTGCTTCCCTCTGTACACACCTTCTGACCTCTGGGCCTGCAGACTGTCCACCTTTCACTGCACAACCACAGCTTGTTTTCACAACAGGCAGCTCCATAAAACTGAACCCTGATTCCTGTTGCAGTGACAGTGTGTGACCTTTAAATAAATCTTGAACCATAATAAAGTCATACAAGCAGGTTGAGAAAAGATTGCACAGAGAAGTGCATTTCCGATGCTTTGAGAGATTCATGTTGTTTTAAAAACAGCATGTAGGTAATATTCTGCCTTTTTTTTTTTTTAATGATTTATTTTTAAACAGAAATAGGAGCAGAATATCCCATAATGTGCCATCATCCTGGTGTCTTCATGGTTCACCTGTGTGCTGACCACATCTAGAGCCACGGCACAGAATTCTGCAGCTTGAGCTACTGAAGTGACTGCTGGCCATGACAAGTTGTCCTTCTTAGTGAAGAAATGAGACCCTTTTGCTGAGTTTTACACACAGCGTGCACAGCATGAACAAAACCTGTTGTGGTCTTATCTGATAAAAACTAAGAATTCTCTTTTGACATGTGCAAATGACAGTTTTTTAGGGGCATATAACTTATTTGGAAAAGAGCTGATGTTCACAAGGGAAACAGGAAACAAGCCCTGAAGAAAACTGCAGCATGTTCCGGTAAAGTGCAAATCCCTGCTCTGTAGCATTGGGATAGTGCAAAGAGTGGGAAATATGTTCAATTTTTTTAAAATTTACCATAATTTTGGCCCAGTTCCATTTCATCCCTATCCTGAATCTTGGAAATATTTTATTAATTTTGGCTGACAATAATTACATAAACTTCAAGAAAATACCTTCTTCATGCAGATGTTTGGCACACACAATTCCAGCTGGGATAGCTATAAACTTGATTAAGTTCTCCTCTGTCTGAAAACAGAACCTCATGATAGAAAGTATCTTACAATGTAAAGGATGAGTGATGCTGAAACAGTCCTACCAGAAGCTATGGAGGGTGGCAGGGTGGGTGTGAGCTAATAGGACCACAGGAATAGAAGCTGAAGTGTCAGCGGAGGAATATCACAGAATACACGAAAGAATGGGAAGAAGAAAAGGAGGAAAGAATGGGAATGGGAAAAACAATGAAGAAGGAGAACAAGACTGCAGGAGGAGTCAGAAGAAATCAGTGTTCAGCAGACACACCGCTTAACACTGCTCAGAGGACTCCCTCATCCACTTGTCCCACTACATCACCATATTTCCCGGTTATTCTGCCACCAGCATGTGGCTCAGACATTCCCACTTTATTGCCTTTGCTGTGGTAGTGTGTTTCCCTCTGCTACCCAACGATCTGTTGGAGAAGATCACCACTGGCTCCTGGCAGTTGCTTTCACTCCAAAACTCTTGTCTTCATCCTCTGAGCATCTGCATGTCCCTGAGCAGATAGACCAGCCCGGTGCCTCCCCAAGAAGCACTATGCCCAAGGGCAGATTAGGCAGGAAACTTGGCTCAGTCTCGAAGAAGCTCAAAGACACATTCACACTTGTGCTGTGGTTTCTTTTACGCACTATGCAACAATGAAACCGAGCCGGAGTGGGATGACCCATTTGTTTGGTTGCCATGACAACGTGCTACCCAGCGCAGAACGCTGCTCTGA
Source organism: Calidris pugnax (assembly GCF_001431845.1). NCBI lineage: Eukaryota > Metazoa > Chordata > Aves > Charadriiformes > Scolopacidae > Calidris > Calidris pugnax. The sequence goes on along the minus strand of NW_015091083.1, from coordinate 7,291,656 downwards.
GCAGCCTTGCTGCCTGGCTGCTGTGGGCTGATGATACTCTAAAAAAAAAAACCAAAGTAAAAGAGTCATCCATTGTCATTGCACTGTGCCGTATTGACCTCTGTGAGATGAGAGGTGCCGCTCATCTGAAGGGACAGAGCTCTGGTGCTCAGAATATAGCATTTCTTTGAAAAGAGAGTTGGGTTTTTTTTTTTCCAAGAGGGATTGGATGAATGAGATGTGGATTTATTTACTTATTTGAAATTCCAGGAGGGGTCATTTAATTTCCAATGCTAATGTAATGCTGCAAAGAAAATACGTAAGGAACCAATAGTGGCTTAGAGATGTAGGGGCAGAACTATATTCATATTGCAGCAGGAAGAAAAACATTTTCTCTGGAGTGGAAGCTGCTGACATCTGTAAGTGGGTACGCATAAGAAACATGTAAAGATATGCCTGAGGTCTGATTTAGAACAGTGGATAAAGACTCTTCTCCATCTGACATAGATGAGGGTAGGCAGTGCTTGCTCTCCCGACCATGAGAAACTATCTCTGCTGGTGCAGAAAGGAAAAATACTTCACCACTAGCTTATTATCCCCCAGAGATAACTTGGCTTTATTTCTTTAAAGAAATATTGGCTTCTCAAATACAGATCACCCAAGATATATGCCTGGAAGGGCTTTACTGAGTCTTTGAGGCATTTTCCATACTCCCCACAATGTTGCATCTTGCTGTGAGACAAAGAAGACTTTTATCTTAAATTTTGTGCTTTGTAATAGAAGTGTTTATGATACTATTATTATTACTAATATTATTATTAATGATGAGAATAATAATTTGCATTGCTGCAGAACTTAGGAATTCAAATCAAGACTCTTGCTCTAACATACCAGACTCTGTGTCTACTTGCCTATTTTTATTTAAACTTCTACATACAAAATGCATGTCAGTGAGCAGTGAGTATATAATGTGTCATCCTGGACCAGTAGGTTCCTTCTATTCTTCAGGAGTCTGGAGGACATATATCTGTTCCTGCCACAGGGAGTGATGCACTTTGCAAATCTTTGTACCCTTGACAAGAGAAGCTCGTAGTAACAGGTGGTTTCCCTGTGTGACAATATTGGAGTGGATCTCCCTTCTCTCTGCGTACTTACAATTAAATGAACGAGTTTTTCTCTCCTTGGAATTTCTCCTTAAATTAGCTCAAAACCTACGTTAAAACAAAGACTTGTGTACACGTTCATATAAGAGATGAAACGATGAAGACTTGTACACAGGTTTCTCCCTACATCACTGTTTTTGTTCACGAGTTTTGATTTGCTCTTAAAGAATACAATGCTTTTAGAATCATAGAGTCATAAAATAATTTTGGTTGGAAGGGACCTTTGAGATCTTCAAATCCAACTTAAGGCAGCGAGGAGGTCGGTCATTCTACACTTGTTTTTCCTAGTAGTGCCATCTAAATTTTGCCTTTATGTATCCTCTACTCTTACCTAATACCACTGGTACCAACACAGATCATGCCTTTGACTTGTCCAGAAATGCATCCAGATATCCAGTGACATCTTCTCCTGTTCTTTGGTAAAAAAGCCACAGTTTTGAATTTTTAGTCTTTGTTTTCTATTCCTACCATATGACTTGTCTTACAGCCAAAACCCTTTCTCTTGATAGCCTTGTCATGTGAAGAATGATTAAGCTTATATTGCAGATCTTACTATTCAAAGAAATATGATGTCTACTCCCATTTTAAGACTTGCTCCTTTCATATCACTCTGGTAATTATCAAGTCCCTATAGTAGCAGCTTCCAAGCATTTAGAAACAGAAAATCTCTCTCACTCTTTCAAGTTTGCTGGAGAAAACAATTAATTAATTAGTTTATGTCTGCATGTATAGGATGAGTGAGGGCGTCTTGTGTATGTATAAATAAATGACTGAAAGGGAACTAAATGATTTAAATGAATGCTACATTTGGACAGGAAAATTTTGAGACTTGTGGTTAATTTTTTTCCAACCACTGCTTCAAAATCATCATCTCATTTAAATTCACACATTCATGAGTCCCCACATCTTAACAGTTTCTAAGGACAGTCATCATGACAGGTCACTGCAGAGGAGGATGAGCCGCCTGATTTTCAGGCTTTTTCTCACAAAGGGTTTGCCCTTCTGGAAGATTAGAGCTACTGGCTCTGAGGTGGATGCAAGTCTTGAGCTTGTCCCCTCATACTAATGTATTCTAATTCAGCTTTTCAGTATTTGCTTCTCTCATGCAGTAAGCTTTCAGTCTCCCAGATGTGATATAGTTTTGGTGTATTCTTCTAAAGCAGCGAGACCTTAAAGCTTTTTAAATGCTACATGGATACCAAGCACAAACTGGACAGCAGAGCCTAATTTCCTGTGTGGTTTCTTCAAATAAAAGTCCAGGCTCGCACGCAGAGATTTAGTAACAGATGTTTTGTCTTGAGATTTACGCTAGTGGGTGGAAGAATCAGTGACAAGAAGCATACAGTATCTGAAACAGAACAGGTACTCCAGAGCATCAAATAAATATTTACTTGCAAATTTGAAAACAAAAGCTAATGATTAACTAATCATAAACTGTTGTGCCAGAGTCATTCTGAAAGCATTCTCTATTGCCTGGGAACTGCTGAAGTTAAACACAGTCCTGAAGCACTTTAGGAAGATATTTTTTCCTACTGATCTGTGCAGATGGTGGGCTGCTGATGACATCTGCTTGGGAGAAGTGAGAAATCAAATTAGACCCTTTAATGTGAAATAAAGGAAGAACAACATTATGAAGGGAACTTAAATTGGCCAGTGCACCAAGAAGGCTTTATCTGAACCTTCTCCTGTAGTGATCTTTGAAAAACTGAAATAATTTTAAACTCAAATAAACTTGGTTTCATTGGAACGTGGACTAAAATACTAGCTTTAAAACAGAGAAACCTGGAAATGATTTGATAACAAATAGAACTAGATAGATATATACAAACTTTATATGTCTAGAAATAAAAGAAGAAACAGCAACAAGGTCATTGAAGAACAACTTGCAAAAATAATCAAAACTACTAATAAGTATTAATTAATACTGATCAGAAACAAAAAGCCTGCCAGAAAATTTATGTGGTCCACTGATGATCAGGATATGGAAGGCATGCTCGTAGAAGACAGAGAAATTCTAGAGGTTGCAGAGACTTTAGTTCCACCAGTGTCCACCACAGAAGAAACGAGGAATATTCCTATTGAAAAATCATTCTTTGTGGGGGACTCATCAGAAACTGAAGTGATGCTAAAGGGATGCTGGAACGGACTGAAAAATGAACAGTCACATATCATCAGGACCAGAGCATGTTCAACTCATGAGGTCCAAAGGAAGTCAGGGATGAAATAGCTGAATTACTAATCATGGTGTATGCCCACTTACTTAAATTGCTTCTGTACCTGAGGGCTCGGGGGTGACATTAAGATGTCTATTTCTAAAAAATGTTTCCATGGCAGTTATGGAGAATCAGCAGGCCTATAAAGCCTAATGGCTATATAGAACAAATTAGTAAAAACTATAATAAAGAATGGAATTAATGGACACATAGTATGTTTGATTTAACTGGCAAGAGTCAACCTGGGTTTTTTTATAAGGAATTTTATATTCCTTATAAAATATTCCTTTTATAAGGAAGTCAGTAGGTATTTTTAAAGGGAAACCCTTCATTACAAATCTTTTACAGTTCTTTCCAGAGGTCAATAAAGGTATGTATAAGGATGATGTGATTGATAGATCCTTAGATTTTAAGAATGCTTTTGATACAGTCTCTCATTTTTACTGCAACATTACATTTGTAGTGTAGGAGGCTCACTGATAGAGACAAGATATGGAGCAAAATGAACCTTTAGTTTAACATGGCTATGCTAATGTTCTGTTAATAGCCCAGATGACACCTGCCCACTGTGTCCTTGCAAGTACATTGTTGCTCCTGGGAGCGGTTTCAGACATCACAGAATACTTCCGAGTTGCAACAAACCCCAAACAATCCCTTCTGGCCCTGCGGTATTTATTTCCATAATCTCAGAGCCCCAGCTTTCTGCTCTCTGTTCCTGTAAATAGTTTCTCAGTCTGTGCATGAGCTAGAGGCTCCCTGCTTTGAGCTGAAACTCTTGTGCCACAGAAATCCCGCTTCTATGAGCAAACATATCCCTTGGGAAGAAGGAATCTTCTCCTACCTTCTAGAGGGTCCATCTCACCCAGTTAGTCCCTTCAAGAAACATAATGTAAGGCAAAAATAAGCAGCAAACCAGAGCTTGTCCATCACAGCTATGGACAAAAGTGAATATTCCTGCTGATTAGCAGGAAAGCTCTGGGAGTACCTGCAGCCAGCTGACAAATGGAAGCATCCTTAGTGGGCTCAAAGCCACACAGGTATCAACTGCCACATGACATCCTGGCATAACAGATGTTGTATAGGGAAAACAGGGAAAGAGACAATGTGATTTGTTCAAGGAGGCAAGAAAGGGACATTGTACCACACTGATCAACAACTGAAGAACGTCCTTGAATAACCATGATTATTTAAAAAGCTGTTAATCTTACATTCAAAGCCAGGTAGCTTGAGAATTTGGGATGTGCAGCTGGAGCAGATCTTGCTGTGCCAAAGAATCCAGCTCTTTACATCCTCAAAGGGAATCTACCAGATTTTGTGTTCCATTTAGATGTCTTTCTGACAGCTGAGAGTTAGCTGAGTTCAGATTAAATGAGCTGGATTGATATGTGTTGCCTTCATTTCTCACCGTTGCAGTTTCAGATGTTTGCAGCTATTATCTTGCCATCCACTGACTATCATTGCATCATTAAAGCACACTAATTTTCATCATTTGTGTCTTAAATGCACAATGTAGATACTGTAGGGCTCAAACTTGTTTTCTTGCTTCTTGGTGACTGACAATACAAGTGTCTTCTTTTGTTTTGCAATCTTTATTTTACAGCTTTATTTCTGTCAATAAATTCTTGATGATTTTAGTTGTTTCCAGGTGTTTTTATCCTAAAAATTATTGAACTCCCAATGCAGCACTGAAGTTAAAATAAAAATAGCTATGCTGGATCAGCCTGGAGATTCATAGTATCTGATAGCATAAGAAACAGGGTAGGCATTACCATGTGGTTACACATCCCCTCTTCCCTTCCAGCAACATGTGGCTCAGGGATTTCTGGAGTGGTATAGCCGTGCAGTATAGAATAGGGGAGGAGAGATCACAAAAGATGATCACAGAGATGAAGTTCTACAGAACTCCCCACATGCCAGAGAAACTTTTCACCTGCTTGATGTTGTGTGAAGGTCGGAGACATGGCTTTAAGATATACAAGAGATAAAAATGGCTGAAAAACTGGGGGAGGTAGGTTGGCGGAGGAAAAGATAACTATCTGCCCATCATTGTGCTGGAAATATTTTGGCCAGAGCTGAAAATCAAGTTGTATATGTTTATAAACATGTGCTATGACATTTAGGTGGAGTTTTTTTGAAGTATGCTATTTATGTGAAAAAGATTCTCAACTTTCTCTTCTTTTTTTTTTTTACCTTAAAGACACAAAGAAAGTATAGGTCTTAAACTAATGTAAATGATCTCCTTCAAATTTTATGGACATTAGCTAATTTATACAACCTGAGGATTTGACTCATGTTCTTTGGAATTAAGTAATGGACAGCTCCAAATGAATCTATCAACTAGAAACATAGGAAAACCTTAACCTTCAACACAGAAAAATAAGGAATTTGAGATATCTACAGGAAAAACTGGAGGAAGTGGTGTTCAGCAAATGCAAAGGCATGACTCATTAAAATCTCGGAGAAAGTTCAGGAAAGGTAGACAGACACTCTTGATTATAGCATAAGAACACACCAAAAATGTTATTATCATACTTCTGTCATAATGCAAGACACCTTAATAAATTGGAGTGGAATATGTTCTGATAAACATAATTAAAAGGATAAATACGCAAGATTTATAAAGAGAAATATGGGAAGGATATTTTAGGAGAAAAGTTTGTATGCATTTTATAAAAGGTCTGCAGAAACACTAAGCAGCCTCCTGCTCTTGCTGTCCTGGAACACCAGAGAGGCAGGTCTCTGTAAAGTAGCATCCAATTACCCTTTAGCAGCACACTGCACAGTATGGCTAGTGTCTGGCACACGGTTTTTGCCTTCTCTGATGATAAGGACATCTCATGTCATACATCTGAGTTTTTCAAGTCATTTACCAGCTATAGTTTTATTTCAGAGAAGGCAATGGCATAGACCTGTGTCTGGGATTTCTAGAGGAAGGCAATGAAATTTGGAAATGAGTTCTTGGATGAGTCCAATCTACATATAGTTGCTGCCCCATGGAGTTGACAGGTTTTCACCTGTTGTTAGGATGGGTTTCCTTGAAGGAACTCAGAAATAATAATTCCCATCTAAACTAGCAATTCCTGAATTGATATTCTGCAAGGAGCCAATAGAGTTCTTGAAGTAAAATGACTCAACATCTAATCTTACTCCAAAAATTAAAACAACTTTTACTAAAAGATATGTCTTGGTGGTTATGTCAGTGGGTTTATTATTTCATACTGGGCACTTTACTAGTTACCAAGGAGAGATTCTGGTACAAATAAAAATTTCAATTCAAATAGAAAACTGAGTTTTAAGTATAAAATTAACCCTGTTTTATTACTGGAAGAATTCATGTGTACCGGAGCCAAAACTCAGGTATTTTCATTGGCTTCCTTTAAAAAAAAGAAAAAATCCCTTTGTATTTCTATGCACACAAAGCGGTCACTTAAAGGCGAAAGCGCATAAAGAGTATTTTGCTTAATTTATACATCCTTGTGAGCTTGGTTAGCTGCTGTGAAATATCATTTGCCTTTAGTAGGAAGCCACAGGTATCAAACTGATTGGTACAGTATCTTTATGAGAAATCGCTGCAAGTTGGGGAACAGTTTTTATTTCACAGCAGGTCTGTCCTTTAATTTGAGTAACTGACGCACTGTGGCTGGAGGAAGAAATAGTGAATTTTTGATTTCAGCCAGCTTTCCTGAGGTACACACAGATGAGTGTACAGATAAAGCCGACAAACAAAGGGAGAAGCTGTAATTGGAACGTGCTGCAGGCTGGTTCCTGGCCAGCAGCAAGCTCTGCCTTAGCTCTGCTAAAGCAGGAGGCAAGCAAAGGACAACCTCACACCAGATGTCTGCTGTTCCTGCTAGTGGGGAGAGCAAGAGACCAGCTTGACTGCAGCATCACTGCTGCCCAAACTCTGTTAGACACAATTTCATCACCTCAGGATCTCTAAGTTAGCCTTATCCTTTTCAGCCCTAACCTTCCCCCATCATCACCCAAGGGTGGATCTTCAAAGGCTCAAGAGAGCAAGTGGACCTCTGCTGTGAGGACTACACAGCCAGACAGGAGAAAGAGGAAAGATCAGTGCTGCTTTGGGGATACCTCCCTAAAGATGCTGGATGGGTAGGGGTGCATTTTCTTTATGTGTCAATGTGCTTTGATAAGAGGAAGAGGGCTCTCCCCTTGTGACAGCAGCTTCAGGGAGGGCACCGACACTGCTAGCATGAATTTATTACTTAATGCCCTGGGTTGCTCTCTTCCTCTCATTCCTATCTGTGACTAAAGATGTCTGAAAGATGTCTTACCAAAATAACTCTTTCAGTCATTTGTTTGGGTTGGACACCTTTGGAGCAAACCTCACATCTAGGGGGGTGGTGGAAGAAGGGAGAGATTCAAAGAGTAGTGAAAATTAAATCTGATCGTTAAATTTTTTTTTTTTTTTTTTTTTTGCCTCCCAATGATTCTCTTGCACCTATGGACAATGTGGTGGAAGAAGGGAGAGATTCAAAGAGTATCCTCTGTACCTATGGACAATTCAAAAGACTAATTTAGGGAAACTGGAGGCTTCTTCCCAGGCACCTGATCTGCTATTGCATCCCTATATTCTGTGCTGAATTGTAGCTGAGTGCAAAAAGATTATCCTAAGTGAAGTAGATGCCACTGCTGGGGAAGTAAAAAACTGAATTGTCTTCTGCAAAGCTTTTCCAGAAATGAAGAGTAGAAACATAAATAGCTAATGGCTTATTCACCAAAAAAAAAAAAGAAAGGAAAGGAAGGGACCTTCTGCAACAGTAAAAGCTTGGATGGTGCAGAAACTCAATTCTTCGTTCTGTCTTTTAATAAATACACAATACTGCTGAGGATATTGGCTCTCTTTCCTGAGGAAATCCAGTATGATCTTATCAATTCCTGTACATTGCCAGGCAGACATCAAAACCACATGGCCAAAAATGTAGTATCCTTCTTTCTATATATGTAGATGGGACAAATAAGTAACCCTTTGAAAACAGATATTTTAAAGATGGCTGAAATTTTCAAATGATGCATTTTTGGTGGAAAAAAATAGTTTTCTACTAAGCAGAAATGCCTGCTCTCAGAAACGTTCATTTTCATTATAAACCTGAAAATGGCACAAAGCTAGAGAAAATTCTGGCCAAGTTTTGAAATTCCTTTTACCTTTCAAGTTTGTTTATTTTTACAGAAGATCTAAATGGTCTGCAATAACTCTTCTGTCTTTAACCAGCTCTACAATACTTTTAAGAAAAACCCTTCTTATAAAGCGATAAAACAATTTCAGTACTTCTATAGAAATCACTGATTTTGATTCACTAAGACAAATAATTTGTGGCATCCAAGTACGAGATGATATCATTATCTCACATCTGCAACAAACAACAGTTTAGGAGGAATACGAGAAAATTATAACGCCATATGATAAATGTTCATTCTTATCCTTCTTGTCATATGCACATGCTCCATGTGGAATCCCCTGGCGTTTTAAAATGCAACGTGCTTGGCCTACTGCTGGGATAATAGGTTTAGTCACATTTCCTATTATGATTTATTCAACCCTATTCTCTAAAACAATTATACAAATTGTAGAGTAAAAAAAACCAACAGCCTCAAAGCAATATAAAGTAACATTATAGGTTTCATTAAATCTCACTGAAATGGGTGGACTGTTATAACCACAAGAGCCTAAGGTACATTCAAAACCATGTTCTGATCCTGCTACACCATGAATTTAGGCCTTTTACTACCAACAGTGCACCAGGTGAGAGAGTGTAAACGTACACTGCTAACTACCATGGTAGGAAGAGTTGTTCCATGCCAATGCACCATGGTGCCAAAGCTGGTTGATCTATTATGAAGACTTGCAAGGATTTTTGCTGTCAATTGGCTTGGGGATGTCCACACAGGAGCACCAGAGAAGGACGGAGCAACCAAGCCAGAGAGAAGGCTCCTACAAGACCTAGGTTTTAGTCTAAGCCATTCTTTTGAGATTGGCCCAGAGCAGAACACTAAAAATGCCAATATTTTGGTTGAATGCTGACTGAACCAGGTGTCAAAAAGTTAGCAAACGTAAATATTTCTGCCAGGTCCTCCTGGCTGTAGAAACATCACTTTTCACATGCTTACTAAATTAATGGGGAGGCATCAAAGAAACAACTGATTCCATCACCATTATTTTCTAAAAAATATCCCTTAAGTATTTAACTTTGAACTACCAAGTTAGGATGAAGGAATACAGGTAAATACAAAGGTAGGAATTATGAACAAGGTTCATTGCATTTTTCATTATAACATTCAGCAAATGTCTTTTTCAGTACTGATTAATTTGTCTTGTAGAAGAGTTTTGAATAGACAAAACACTACATCAGGACACAGAAGTCACACATCTTCGTACTACATTTTTTTGGTGTTCCTAAACTAGAAAACTTGGTAAATACGTTTGATAATTAACTACTGAAATATTGATTGCATACATCCTTGGCAGAGTATACTGAGGATGGCAAAATTTAATTATTTTCTTATGCTTAACGATTTATTTGCTTTGATTCAAAAGACTAATTTAGGGAAACTGGAGGCTTCTTCCCAGGCACCTGATCTGCTATTGCATCCCTATATTCTGTGCTGAATTGTAGCTGAGTGCAAAAAGATTATCCTCAGTGAAGGAGATGCCACTGCTGGGGAAGTAAAAAACTGAATTGTCTTCTGCAAAGCTTTTCCAGAAATGAAGAGTAGAAACATAAATAGTTAATGGCAGTAGAAACATAAATAGCTAATGGCTTATTCACCAAAAAAAAAAAAGAAAGGAAAGGAAGGGACCTTCTGCAACAGTAAAAGCTTGGATGGTGCAGAAACTCAATTCTTCGTTCTGTCTTTTAATAAATACACAATACTGCTGAGGATATTGGCTCTCTTTCCTGAGGAAATCCAGTATGATCTTAACAATTCCTGTACATTGCCAGGCAGACATCAAAACCACATGGCCAAAAATGTAGTATCCTTCTTTCTATATATGTAGATGGGACAAATAAGTAACCCTTTGAAAACAGATATTTTAAAGATGGCTGAAATTTTCAAATGATGCATTTTTGGTGGAAAAAAATAGTTTTCTACTAAGCAGAAATGCCTGCTCTCAGAAACGTTCATTTTCATTATAAACCTGAAAATGGCACAAAGCTAGAGAAAATTCTGGCCAAGTTTTGAAATTCCTTTTACCTTTCAAGTTTGTTTATTTTTACAGAAGATCTAAATGGTCTGCAATAACTCTTCTGTCTTTAACCAGCTCTACAATACTTTTAAGAAAAACCCTTCTTATAAAGCGATAAAACAATTTCAGTACTTCTATAGAAATCACTGATTTTGATTCACTAAGACAAATAATTTGTGGCATCCAAGTACGAGATGATATCATTATCTCACATCTGCAACAAACAACAGTTTAGGAGGAATACGAGAAAATTATAACGCCATATGATAAATGTTCATTCTTATCCTTCTTGTCATATGCACATGCTCCATGTGGAATCCCCTGGCGTTTTAAAATGCAACGTGCTTGGCCTACTGCTGGGATAATAGGTTTAGTCACATTTCCTATTATGATTTATTCAACCCTATTCTCTAAAACAATTATACAAATTGTAGAGTAAAAAAAACCAACAGCCTCAAAGCAATATAAAGTAACATTATAGGTTTCATTAAATCTCACTGAAATGGGTGGACTGTTATAACCACAAGAGCCTAAGGTACATTCAAAACCATGTTCTGATCCTGCTACACCATGAATTTAGGCCTTTTACTACCAACAGTGCACCAGGTGAGAGAGTGTAAACGTACACTGCTAACTACCATGGTAGGAAGAGTTGTTCCATGCCAATGCACCATGGTGCCAAAGCTGGTTGATCTATTATGAAGACTTGCAAGGATTTTTGCTGTCAATTGGCTTGGGGATGTCCACACAGGAGCACCAGAGAAGGACGGAGCAACCAAGCCAGAGAGAAGGCTCCTACAAGACCTAGGTTTTAGTCTAAGCCATTCTTTTGAGATTGGCCCAGAGCAGAACACTAAAAATGCCAATATTTTGGTTGAATGCTGACTGAACCAGGTGTCAAAAAGTTAGCAAACGTAAATATTTCTGCCAGGTCCTCCTGGCTGTAGAAACATCACTTTTCACATGCTTACTAAATTAATGGGGAGGCATCAAAGAAACAACTGATTCCATCACCATTATTTTCTAAAAAATATCCCTTAAGTATTTAACTTTGAACTACCAAGTTAGGATGAAGGAATACAGGTAAATACAAAGGTAGGAATTATGAACAAGGTTCATTGCATTTTTCATTATAACATTCAGCAAATGTCTTTTTCAGTACTGATTAATTTGTCTTGTAGAAGAGTTTTGAATAGACAAAACACTACATCAGGACACAGAAGTCACACATCTTCGTACTACATTTTTTTGGTGTTCCTAAACTAGAAAACTTGGTAAATACGTTTGATAATTAACTACTGAAATATTGATTGCATACATCCTTGGCAGAGTATACTGAGGATGGCAAAATTTAATTATTTTCTTATGCTTAATGATTTATTTGCTTTGCAGAAAACCAGATGTGTTGAAATTGGGCCCACACAGAGAGTCAGCAGACTTCCTGTTATATCTCTCTATATAAAGTCTCATATTTAATGCAGGCATAGGATTTTGCATGTATGCAACTTATTTCAGGATTTCCTGTTGCCCTCCTATGCACTGGAGCTACTTTGAGCTACACAAGGACTAAGGGAGGAAAAGAGTCCTACTGGGGACAACTAACGGCAGGAAGGGAGGGAATAGAAGTACCTGATGGACACATTTCATTCCTTCTTTAGCCTATGACCTAACATACAGCTAAGTGAAGAAAGAACATCCGTAATTGTTCAGCTGGGTCATGAAGAAAGAGAAATCTGTGCTGTAGGTTATACAAGACTTGGCTGACCTTGAACACTCACACACAGCTTCCCCAGAGTCAACTCCTACAACTTGGCTAGATAAAAAGCAGGCATCTGCAAGACAGATGTGACAACACAATGTTTCATTGTAGTTCAGGACCATGTTACAGCTTCCACAGAAATCCACTGCTACAAGTATCTCCTTCCTTCTCTCTCCTGTTAGCTGGGGTTGGAGGCAGGATTTGAGAGTCCGGTGTGACCTGGGAGTTACCAAACCAGGGCTGCGGTGGGAAGTAATGGAGAAGAACACAAGGGGAGCGCTAGGGGTTTACTGGGTTTAATATTCACTTGCTTAACTATTTTTAACACCAGGCTTGCCATGGTAGTAAAGAACTGTAATGTAACTAGAAGAGACCTCATATTCACATCACTTTGGACCTCTTGGTCTCAAATTCCTGACATAATTTTTAAATCTTTGGCTGTCACTGTCTTTGATGCCACTTGTGGGTTAGATCTCTCAGTAGACATACTGTAGTTCTGGCAGATATCACAGCCTGTGATGCTCCTTCCTAGCAAATTCCTCATCAGCTTTATTGACACTGGATCTATATTATCTGCCGCCAAATCCTATTACTTTATGGTTTACTCTGTGCTACTGTGAGCATTTTCCATCAGTCCTGTTCAGTGCCTTTAGACTGAATGCTAATTGGGTGGATTACTCTTCTTTCTTTTCCCTTTCTACAATACCAATCTCCTTTTCTTTCCAATTCCCTCCTTCCCTCAACTCTCTTCAGTCTTCTTCTCAGATCTTGCAGCGGTTTCTGCATTTTTCAATTATCACCTGCACCAAAAATTCATTTGCTACTTGGTTTCTGGCAAGCCACTTGGGCATTTATGCACTGGAGTGTCCCAGTGACAGCGGGTTTTGTCTCTGCCAGTCATGGGAAACTCCCACACACCACGCAGAGGTGCTTGACCTGACAGCCACAGTCTGGAAGGCCCAGCATCAACTACCCTGCTTGATGCTTGCATCTGCCACCTCTGTCTTGCACCTTTTGCAGCCAGAGGGACAGAAAGAAACACATCAACATGCCTGAAACTATGTGCAAAAAACGTATATTCCTTTTAAAATAAGAGGCTCACAGAAGGAGAATCACAGAGGTAATAAGAGTGGTTTATTTCACGTCTCTTTCTGATTCACCTTTTTCTTCTAAGGATATTTCTTGCTTTAGGCTTAGAGAATGACAGATTCATTGTCATGCTGGCTAAGTGATAACAAATTAGCTGCCTTAATCCCTGTTTCCTAGTCGACTGAAAAAATGAGACATGCTCATTAACATTTGATGCAGCCTCTGGATAGAAACAATATATCCAGAGTCAACAAACAGCTCTTAGACTTCAACACTGAACTCTTTAGCCATCTAAAAATAAAGTAGTTTCCTTAAGGCTTGCTAGAAAAAAATAATTGCTATGGCCAGGGATTCCCTTGAGTACAGATCACCATAATAGAGACATTCTCATGGCTGTATTTGATTACACTTGCAAATGGCCTGAGTTGTGGCCATGATGGAGTTAAATGTAATTCAAGAGTCTACAGCCTGGCTGCAGACAAATCCTAGAGCAGCTATTTAGGACTTTTTCTCCTGTTGTGGTTTTTTTTTTGTTTGTTGGTTGGTTGGTTTTGGTTTGTGGTTTTGAGTTGGGGGTTTTTTGTGTGTGTGTTTGTTGGTATTTTTTTGTGGGTTTTGTGGGTTTTGTTCGTTTGTTCGTTTGTTTGGTTTGTACAAATCATAGTTACAAACAATGTTCTGCTTACTAATAGCAATTCTTGCTCCAGGACTGATTATGTCCTCAGCAGTTTCCTGGAGTCATGATTTTATTATTATTGCCTTAGGAAGAAGAGTGGGAGTCCATAAATGGACAATGTTGCAACCACTCCTCATCACTACACCTGGTCTTTCATGCTAGTTGCTCCACCTTCTACCTAGCTTCTCTGCAATTGGTTCGACATTCCTCTGAGTTTTTCATGTTTGTTGATTGGAGAGGCTTTCTACAAGTACTCTACAAATATCCAGAGGGAACTGCATTCTCCAGCCTTGGCTCTTGAAGCTCTTTAGCCTTGTATTTTTGTACCTCTGAATCACATGAGTCTTACCTGATCATTTTTTCTGACCCTTGGCACCAAATTTGAGCATCTGGTCTTCTTTTGAGCAGTCCTTTGAAGCTGTATTTCACTTATATTTCTACTTTCATGTCTGTCTACTCCCCTTCCTTCTATTTCCTTCTGCCAACCCTTCCCTCCTCTGTCTGCCCACTTGTCTTGGCTTTTCCTTTGATGTTTTATTTACCCATGAGGATTCTCTCTCTGTGTTCCAGCTGGGTTTTTTTGCCTTCACACAGATCCCCTGCTGAAACACAGCTCCACATTGTCCATTAAACAATTTTCCTGCAAATAAGTTACTTAGACACACACACACGTGTGCACTTCTTGTAAAATAACTGCCAATTCTAAAAGTGGCTGATTCTATTTCTGACTTAATTTTGCTTTTGCAAAACCATAAGGCCCTGCTGGTAGAAAAATCCATTGTCCTCTGAAGAAGATAATATTTTAATGTAACAAATACATTTTTTCCATGTGACCAATACAGATTTTTTCCTGTGAAATATGAAAAGCTTTATTTGTGAGTGGGAGCAGGTGCAACAGATCCCCCACAGAGCTATAAATATAAATTGTCTTAATATCTATCCAAAAGCCAATCTGCTTTAGCCAGCTCACAAAGTACACTGGCAGTTAAAATAATCTACTAAGTGTTTTGTGTGGAAGCTACTGACTGATCTGAATATTACTTAATGTAACTGACCACACTCAAAACTTCTGTCCAAACATGGATACATCTCTGTAAAAGAGATGATATATTCTTTTAATAACAGTGCCCAGATATATGCTACCTTTATTTCTTATTATAAATGCAGTGCCCTGAAAGGATAAAAGTCCCGTTTTCATGAAAGAACAGAATGTACCTTTATTTTCTAGCAGTCTGCCCTAAGCAGAACACAAAATGTTTCTCACAATCTACAGAGAAAGGAATGTATAAGTCTGCAATTCCCAGCAGAAGACCATACAAACATATGTCTAAATGTCCATAAAACAAATTCTGCGATTGTTTTCTAGAGAGAAAGGAAGTGAAGCCAGAAGTTCTGATTCTAGTCCATACTTCAGAATTGTGACACCTGCTTTGCCTGAACACCACTCTTTCAAAATGTTTACATTATGTAAGCATCTACGTCACCTATCCTGTATCTAATTCATTATAAAATCACATTGATCAATTAAATCTATAGTCTCATTCTTACTTCAAAGACTAACGGCTGATAAAGATACAGACAGGCCATTACCCCCCAACAAGTTAGGAACAGGGAAACCTAATCCACTCCTCATGGATGCTTTTTCAATCTGTCCTTAAAAAGCTGTAACCATGGGGAGCCCATGTTCTCTCAAGGTAAGCTATTTCAGTGGTTAATTATCACCACCGTTAGAGAGTTTTCCCTAATGTCTATCCTAAATCTACTTTGATCTAATTTAGCCTCATTACTTCTTGTCCTGTTCAGTGTAGATACAAGAAACAGATAATTCTCATTCTCTTTGCAGCAATCTAGTCCATGTATAAGTTTTTCCATTGGAAGGTCATATTTTCTAAGCCTCTCTATCTTTTGGTTACAGGCAATGATTTGCCTGAGCATTTATATACTTAAAACAGGTTTGGATAAGACCTTCTGCAAATTTGGAAACCAAGAGATAAAATCTTTCATGCAAGGTTTAATCCAACTTGGCTGCATAGTAAATGTTAGAAGCACCTCGTGATTCTTCACATAAATCTTGCCTAGAACAAGAATAAAACCTTATAAATATCATGCTTGTAAACAGATTTCTTCCTGAATGAACTGAAATCAGATTCCATGATTATAAAAAATAATGCATCTTTGGCAGCCTGACCTCAGTCTCTGCCAGTGTCCTGGTAATTAAAATGGTAATAACATGATAATTAAAGCTTTCGTTACTAAACAATTAGTACTTGGGTGTGGCTGAAAGTGCTTCATGAGGGAACATTGAGCCCTCCAGCCAAGAAAGGAGAAGCAGGAGGCAGGGAGTGGTTGTAGCTGCAGATTTCAGCCTTTAGCAGAAACCCAGGTTCAAGCAATGAAGCTGGGCCTGCTGCCCTGCTGGTGGCTGCTCCTTGCCCCTGCCCGCTTCCAGCCACCCTGTCCTCATGCCCTGGTAGATAAACCCGTAGTCTTGCGAAGCTGCAGTGGATCAAGATTCTCCTTTGTCAGACATCAGCAAAAGAAATATAGTGGATTATTGTCAGGGCAAGGAAGGGGCTTGCTGGAGACAGGTTCAGACCACAGCATAAAAGAGGTGATGTATGTGGAAGCTCACAACTCCTAAACAGTGTTCTTCACAGGATTAACTGGTAGTAGGAGCTGACAAAAGGACCAGTGCCTGAGGACGAAGGCATTGCCATCCCAGCAAAGCCTTCCTAATCAATCACAAAAATAAAGAATTTTCCATCTGTCTTAAACAGAAAGGATGGGTACCACTGTTCCTCTTGTTAGTAGTTCATTCGCACTACCATGAAAATGAAAGTTTAATCACCTGAAAAGGATTAATCTGAGTTTCCCACAGTGCTCAGAAAAGACATAATTTTTTCTCCCAATTTGCCCGCAAGTAATGCTACAGAACATGGCAGAGCTTACTGCGGGTAAAAGAGCTGTGGAACACAACCAAAGAAATTCCAGTAATACATCCAAGTAGAGATGTATTGAGACCAAAAAATGTCATACTGCAGTACGAATGATCAGACCTGGGCTAAGCTGTGCCCAAACCCTGTGTTAACCTTTTGAGTGGACTTTGCAAGTAGAATCATACCCCAGGCTGGATACCTCAGCAGGCTGATAGCAGATCTAGATAAATGCTAAATGGCTACCAGTCCAGGTTAAAATCTTATATATGATTTAGGAAAGGTTTAGCTGATGCTTGAGCCTTCTCTGGAGAGAATGCATGACTTCTTACACAAAGCAGTGGGTGCGTAGGACAGCTCTATAATACAGCAGAAAAGACAGAGTCAAAGACAAGAAGAATGAGACAGGCACATTTGTCAGTAAGGGAGTGTTCATTAGGGAAACAATTCTGCTCTGTAACACCCACAATAATTACAAAGATGAAAGGGTTAGACTGTTGGTGTGCTGAGATATATGGATGAATACTTTCTTTGTCTTTGAAAGAGAAGCTGTTTTGCGTTTTCTGTTTTTTTGCAGGCTACCCCAATCAGTCCTTCCTCAGACATGGGCTGCTGTCCCTAGGAGAGCACAAAAAGTGGTGGGAATCCTGGTCATGTGGAAACAGCTTGGTTTGTTACGCCTACTAGTTACACACTTGGAACTAAACTATACATAGAAAGTATATGCGTAAACATAGTATAGGAACATGGTCAAGCTGTCTCAAAACCAGACACTTACACTAAGGTTAATTTTAGAAATGTTCTTAAGAATCTATGAGCACATTCAAAAAGCAAACTGTCCTTATTGTGGAAAACAGGGCACTTCACTGAGCAAACATGATTAAAGAGTAAGGTATGCAATGAATAACATTAAAATCAACAGATTATAATAAAATATGACCATTAAATTAAAAGTAGGAATTGTTCATGTTTCACTGAATCATCCGTTTTAATACTGCTGAACAAATAACATGCATCACTTATTACTCATATTAAGAAAATCATAAGGCGGCATAGAAGTGTTTTGTCCAAATCTTATAAAAGTCAAGGGAGTGTTTATCAATGCATGTCTGAAGCTGAGGCTGGAGTATAAATTCATCGTATAAAGTTAGCGGCCAAGTAAAAATCATTAGGAACTTGGAGTTTAAAGGACTATTTGGAAGCTGATATAATTTTTTCAGCTTTAGCTTATGGTTTCCAGAAGTTTTAAATACATATGGATTTTAGATATGGATTGAATGATAGTTTGTTTCAGGTGAATTTTAAGTCTTTAACTCTAACATAGAAATTCAGAGAAGTTCCTATTATTTTTCTTTTTTTTTAAGCAACAGGAATAGAAGCTAAGAGTTAACAGAAAGGAACCTGACATGCACCAAATATATTTCAGTCTTCCAGTTAAGTATGTGTTAAGATTATATATACTGTAATCACATTAATCATACACATAAGCATAACCTAATTACATCTTTGTCCTTAGTCTCTGAGCAGCTGGATCCTTTCTGACACTAGGGCTACTGTCCTGTCATCTCAAACAAATTTCTAATTCATCTTATCTGTAAAGTATTGTCTTTTATAACTTTCTCACTGCTTAGCTGTTCAGGAGGAGAATTTAACCTCTTCTTTACCACATTTTGTCAAGATGTAACCTCACAACACTTGTCATGGTAAGAACCAAAGTGATTCATGAACAGATCCTAAAGTACCAAATGCAGCTCCAAACCTTGGTTGAACAGGACCAGAGGTCAGCTTTAAAGTCTGTTGGTCAAGATGGTGTTTAGAGACGAGCTTTGAGTTTATGGATACTTTTTCTCCATCGTCTCCATCAAGATGCTCAATTGAGTCTTCAGTTACAAGCCCTTCTGTTTTACATCTATGAAATGTGAAGAAAGGCTCAGGCAATGCTTGTGGTAATTAGAAATGGTTTAGCCTTCACAAATCAGATGGAGTGGGCTTTATAGCATGTACAGGGGTGTCCACTTGGAATATAGCTCAGTCAAAGAACAGTTTTTAAGCTTGCATGTTTAAGGCTTTTAGTCTTAAACATGTTTAAGACTACTAGTCTACTAGTCTAACACTACATGTTTAAGTAGTATGCACTGTTAAATCCCGTTAATTCGACTTATATCCCGGCATCAGTATTTGGTTGAAGTAAACAAGATTTGTATCTTCTTTCTGAAGCTGGAATCCTCTGTTAGGACATAGGTGGCTTTGTGGAAGGAGAGAAGAAAACAGAGAATCAAACCAGAATAAGCTATTAGCTAAACACCACCTGGGCTCCTGCCACTTGCTGCATTCACTGAAGGGATGGAAGAACACAAGGTACCTCCCTTCTTGCATACTTTATCACAGGGGTAGGTCAAGTAGACCACACCTGAAAGTAAAGCCCTGAGCATGTCATGAAACATGATCAGTTCCCAAAAGAGTGGTGAAGTAAATTTTTTTGCCCTGGTCAAGCATCTAGGTAATTAAATCCATTTTAATGGATAATTTGAATGGCTTAAATGTGACTAGAAAAGTTTATAAGTTGTAGTTAAAAACAAACAAAGGAACAAAGGCTTGATTTCTGCTGAGTGAGGTATCCTACAGAAATAAAAGATGATGATTTTCATTTCTGCTTTTGTCCTTATATTAGACTATTAGATTGCCATCTCTCTGGGACAAGGCTCATCATCTTAACGTACGTGTCAAGTACAATGGTGACCTGAAACTTGACTGGGCAGCTCTAGCTTATCCCTTTCATACAAGACTGTGGAGACACAGAAAGCATGGCCTGCAGCTAGAATCTATCATCATGCTACAGAGGTGTTCAAAGAAAAAGATCCACACCCAGTTGCCTAGTTGCAACCAAGCTTTTGTTATTGCCCTGACTGCAAAATTCAATAAAGAATAACATTTAAAAATGGATTCTTATATCTCAGAGTACAGATCATTTGCTCCTGGAGAGGGTCTATTTATGGATGGTAAATTATTAACTAGTACATTTTCATAAGTTTGATACACTAGCTCACTTCCTTCTAGCTACAGTTTGTACCAACAACATCTGAGTCGTCAAGGTGCCAATCTGAATCATCATGTCCCTACCTGCCTGATTTGCATGTACAATCAGACAATTAACAGTGCATTTGCCTTGCTGTCCTAGTTGGCTTTTGTTTGCAAAGCGCTCAGATAAACTTTAAATGGAGAAATTATGTTTGCAATAGAGAAAACTGCCTTTTGCAATGTATTGTTCTTTACTACATATATTTTGGAATTAACCTAATTTTCTATATGTGAACTAACAGTCCAGAAACAACTATGTTGTCTCTCAAATGAATGGCAATGAAGGTGATCAACAATTGCCAAAGACAGTATTTTTGTCACAGCTCTTCCTGAACACAGAAATATGAAGCACTGAAAGCTACAAACTTGCCTAAAGCGATAAATATTTTCAAAGATTTTTGAAAAAATCTTATTACCTGTGCTTCTCCCAGACTTACTTCAGTATATGCACTGTGACTTCTGAATAGACTGCTTTTTAATTTTGAGGCTAGCTGTACCATTATGAGATACTAGAAACAAAGAAGACAATTTTATATGTGAAAATAAGAAAACAGTGTATCATCTAAAGGTGAATAAAAGTCTTCTTTCTAACTTGTGCTGTTTTGCCATACAGGAAAAGACTTTTTTTTTTTTGCCCGTGATAAATTATTTTCACTAACACCCAGCAAAGGAAGAACAGATAAAAATACAACATATGCACAGAAAAAAAATTAATCCTATTCCACATGCCATCCCGAAATAAATCCTCTCTCTCTGAGAGTGGGAAACAAGAGTTGATTTCAATAGATCTACATTTACAAAATACAAAATATACCAGCCAAATACCCCAGGTACGGTATCACCCCAGCTCACATAGGTGGATGGTGGATTTTCCATGACCTAGTTTATAACTCTACGTTTTTGTGAGTTTTGTAGTCAATATCCAATTAGAAACTGTTATCCTCATAGGTCACCTACCACCAAGCCCAAAGAGCTCAGCCAACTGCACAAACGCCTTGTCTTGATTGTTATGCGATCCTGTCAGAATTGTAATTAGCTCTCAAATGAAGACCACATTTTATGGAAGAAACGGAGTGTCTATAATTCAACTAATCTGCAGGAAAATGACATCTTCCAATGTGATTTATCACCTGCAATCTGCATATACTGGAGGAAAGTCCCTTTCCTACTCTTTTTAAGAAGCTGATTGCCAAAAGACCTTTAGCTCTCTTGGTATTTCTTCAGCTCCTCCTCCTTCTGTGGAACCCATAGTTCAAAATGAACTAGGCATGAGAGCATAAATCATGCTTACCTTTGGGGAATCAGGCTGTTGAGATACTGAAAGATAGGAAACAGGTTCCCTTTACTGAATTCACAAGGTTTTTCTGAGAGCTGGAATTAATCATCCAGGCTCTGCGTACAGTAAAAGTGGGAAGCTGAATCCCTCCAAAGCACAGAACATTCTCCTAAAAAAAAAAAAAGTAGACATGGGTTCTAGGTCATCCACTTCTCCAAAGAATGCGAACTTTGAGTTTTCACTTGCTGTGAAAATACCATGGGCAGTAGCTGATGCATGGAAGCATCTATTCCTCCTCCTCTCATCTGTACCACTGTGTAGCTTAGGGGGCTGGACTCAGCACCAGAATGCTTTTCCTGTTGGAAAAGGAATTCTGCTAATATCCTAAATTTCTCAGTGACATCTGTCATTTTCAAGAACATCATGCTGGAAATTAAATATGATTTTTTTTTTTTAATTTAAAATAGCTGTCTGGACTTCTGGGATTTCTTTCTGGAAGTTTTTTTTTTACTTCTGAATTGAAACAAAAACTTACTGAAACAGTGGATTTTCCTGTCAAGTGGCATTCTGCACTGATCTATGATCTGTGCTTACCTCCTGCTCATGGTGTGATCTCTTCTAGAGATTGATTTTTAATTGTGAGGGTAGCTGTACCATTATGAGATGCTAGCAGCAAAGGAAAGCAGCGTTTAAATGTCTCAATACATTAGTAGTTTGGAAGACAGACATGAAAGCCAGCAAACCCAGAGGCACACATAGCAGACCCAGTTTCCTATGCTCTGCAGGATGCTGTTCAGTACCTACTTTCTCCACACAGCAAGGCAAGGAAGAAGCAATTATAAGAACATACGATTTTTTAAAGAATTTAAACCTCTAAGCTTGACCTTTATATAGGCCAATATTTAGGTTACACGAGGACAGATTTTATCCATGCTCCATCTTAAAGCTGTTCAAAGGAGAGAATAGCTTTAGAACTTGGCTCTGACTTCCTTCATTCCTCATGTGCCTAGTTTTTCTTCCTTAGCCAAAAATAACACCACTGACCCTTTCTGGGAAAATTATGGATGAGATTTTTTTAGGAAATCATTTTGGTTCCAATAATCAGAACCATCTGTCTCACAAAGGTTTGTTTGGTTTCAGACATACAGTGTAAGAGAGAACACTGTTACAGAAAAACCCATAAATGATATGCTGCTGTGGGAGCTTTAAAAATTCTGGGCAAAATTCTCTGCTGCTAAAAATGGGTGCAGTTTCACTCCATTACCCTGGCAGAAAATGTAGCCTACTGTGTTTCTGATGTCATCAAATAAAACTTCATCAAAAAAAACAAGCCACTTGAAGAAGTATCAGGCCAACTTTTAAGCCACTGCTTGTGTCATCTACAATAAATACTGCACTGTAGGCTTTCTAATTGCAATACTTTTTCTCCTTTTATTGTCATTACAGGACTATATTGTCCAGACAAGATGGGAACAGGGGTAAATTGATTTAAAGTCTAAATTGGAGCAAGTAGAGAATTTGATTTTGTACTGGAGCTTTGGAGGGTTTATGAGGTTACAACAGGAAAATCATGAGTAAGTGTAAGAAACACAGCAGAAGAGATATTATGTCGAGTTATTGTTAATTTCAGCAGTCATGGAGCAAGGTCCCAGAGACGCGTTAACCTCTTGAAGTCAATGGGTCTCCATTCAGAAGAGATCTTTTTGATGTCTTATAGATATGCATCCATACTTGCTCATAACTTGCTGTCATGAAACAAGGAATAATACAAATCTTGTGCAATCAGAATCAGTCCAAAGAGGAAATTTCATATCTACCCCATTCACAATGCTATAAATTATTGTTATTCAGAATTGGACCAATTATTATTATTGCATTTTGCTAACACAGTCAAAGAATCATAGAATCATAGAATCATTGAGGTTGGAAGAGGCCCTTGGGATCATCGAGTCCAACCATCTACCCTACTCTACAAAGTCCTCCCCTACACCATATCCCTCAGTACCGCATCTAAACGTCCCTTAAACACAGCCAGGGATGGTGACTCAACCACCTCCCTGGGCAGCCTGTTCCAATGCCCGACCACTCTTTCAGTGAAAATTTCCTTCCTAATGTTCAATCTAAACCTTCCCTGTTGGAGCTTGAAGCCATTCCCTCTCGTTCTATTGTTAATTACCTGTGAGAAGAGACCAGCACCAACCTCTCTACAGTGTCCTTTCAAGTAGTTGTAGAGGGTGATGAGGTCTCCCCTCAGCCTCCTCTTCCTCATACTAAACAGCCCCAGCTCCTTCAGCCGCTCTTCATATGATTTGTCTTCTAGGTCCTTCACTAGTTTCGTTGCCCTCCTCTGCACTCGCTCCAGCACCTCGATATCTCTCTTGTATTGAGGTGCCCAAAACTGGACACACTGTTCCAGTAAGTTTTTGTTTCAATTCAGAAGTAAAAAAAACAACATAATGTCTACATCACAAAGGGGAGTAAAGTCTGATCTTAAGTTGGCTAACTTTTATCAACCCCACGATCTTTGTACATAAGGCTTCCACTATTGGGCAGTTTATAGTTTCAAAGATGTTGACTTGACTGAGAAAACAGTTTATTAAAACCCATATCTATTTATTCCTGTCAGTTCAAGACAAGGAACCCTCAGGAGAGGCTGCAATGCAAGTAATTTTTGAGCAATTGTGATGCCAGTTTCCCCCACTACACCAACTCTGCTCTGTAGAATATGGCAAAAGGGATTTTTCCCTTCTGGGCGGCTGGCTGGATCTTCAGAATATAAAGGTCTAAAGAAACACTACTTGACTAAAAAGGATTAAAAGACTCTAATAACTCTTACTTTCCTCTCTTAAGATCTCCATAAATACCAGCTAGAGCAGCACACACATAAGTTCTTCCCCATGAGGATCAGCAACCAAGAAGAAGCAGCTTAACCCCAGCCAGTCAGCAAAGCTGGAAAGCTTCTGGGCACCAACACAGATGCCAGCTAGAAAAAAAGGCTAGGGAGAGTGTCTGTGTTTGGAAAAACACAAACAGTTGGTGCCTGGTCTTGAAAAGGGTCATTCGGCTGTAACAAACCATTGCTATTCAGCTCTTTTGTAATGCCAGTTGGCTCTGGGCAGAACTGCCAGGCAGAAGGAGGTTTCCACTCCAACTCTTATAGAGCCTGCAGCCTGCCGTCCATCAGGGAAGGGAACAAAGCATGGGCAAGAGTGCGAGCCAGCCCTTGGCTGGAAGGGAAAGCTAGTGAGAGCCAGCCTGCCCTGCGGCAGCACTGTGCTCGTGAGGGCAGTAAGCTCTCGTTTGGCTGATTAAAACACAGTATTTTCCCACTGCATCAGCTCCTGGATCATCAGTCATCTCAATTTCAATGATGATTTGGCATCGTCTCTCAGCCAGGCATAATGAAACTGATTCCAACTTTCAGAAACAATTTAGCCTCATTGTGAAAACAATTGAATAAAGTCCTTTCCAGCTTCTCCATAAATCCAGTGTCCTGAACTGAAACTGTGCTCTAGAAATCATGCCTCTCCCTGTGTATTACATCTTTTCTTTATGGAAGCAGAAGCTGGAAGATAAGCAAGAATAAGAACAACAAAGAAGACTCAACAACCTTTTCTCAGCAGTGGATGCTACCCCAGCCCCTTCTCCTGCTAACCCCAATTGGGTCTAGGCTACAGTGTTACCTCCCTCCTCCCACCTCAGATTAAAAATCAAAAAGATGAAGAAAAGAATCAGATGGTGTTCAGTCCCCAACTATTTTCATATTAGCTGAAAAATCTTTTTCCTGGAATGGAACAAAAAGCCAAATTTTCCCCTGCAGAAGCACAGAGAAACAATTCATTCCAGTTGTCACAGCATCAGTATATGTTGTCAAGGCTCTTTGAAGCCACCTGCTAGAGAAAATACTTTGAATCACTGTATCACCACTCATTTTCTTTGATTGTATCCGAATGTGTTTGGTTTTGTTTTTATGGCAGTGCACGCTGATGCTGTCTGCATCCCTGCTTCTGCAAGGGAAGTTTACACATACTTCTGGCTCTTAGACATCTCTTTCACATGAAGAATAGAAGTCCTTCTGTCTTTTTTTGTCCTTCCCCTTTACTGTTTCTGTTATTAATATTATTATTATCAGTATTATTATTAAGTCTGAGGTGGGATTTTAGGTGGAAGAGCCAGTGTATGTGCCAGAGTTAGCAGCTCTATTTCATACCAGGGAGCAACGTCCTGTGCTGCACAAAACTGTCTTAGCCTAGTTCATGCCATGTAACATTAGATTGCTCCAAATACTCCTGAGGTGTAGCCACAAATTAAGACTCCACTTGGTACCAAAGGAGGTTGTTTAAATACATTTTAATGTTTTAATGAGCACATAGCCCACGTTCCTCTTTGTAGCCAAAGACTTACCATTTCCTTTAATGAAACAAAGTTTAGGAACTGTATTAAATACAGATTAATTTAATCATCTGTATGATGCCAGGTGACTGAAGAAAACAAATATGAAGGAAACACCATAGCTTTAAAAGTAGTGAGAGAAATTAACTGACAATGCAATGATGCTTTCACTGAATTTTCACTGAATTTCTGCAATGGGTTTTCACTGAGGATGAGTGCTCATAAGCATTTGCTTTAAGACACTGAGAAATTTAAACACCTGGGTGCTTTCTGTTCTGTCCTTATGACCATGAATTAAGTATAAATTCTTTGTTTGTCCTATTCACTGAACCAGTCCTTGGCAAAAAAAACCAAAAGTCCATACATTTTCAATTTTCAGTAATTCACTGGTGGAGTAAACATAATAGCATAATTATCTAGCTGCAGTGAATTGTTACTTGTAGTTGGCAGAATTATAAGGGTCAAGAGAATGATTAATTTTGTAAGCTAAATTCTGTAATAGAAAGAAGAGACATTTAGTATGGAGTTTTCCCCTCATTCAGGCTGCTGGAGGACAGAGTGGGGAACTGGAGCACTGGTGATTTCCACATCTGTTGGTGGCACTGTAGAACACAAAACGTACAGCAGCATTTCACACTGCAGACTTTACATCCACAGATTTGGACTGCATGTTCTTGGGCAGGGGAAAGCTCCACACTGAAAGCATGCCTTTCAATCCCATGTTTTAAGGATGGCCATGATTTTCTTCTATGCAGAGACATCAGTGAGAATATCCTTTTTCTTGTTTTGTTTTTAAGTATTCTGTGAGTCTACATAGGCATGAACATTTGGATCAACAGTGGTTGTTTGAAGTGAATCTCTCGCTTACTTCACTCTACTTACTATGCTCTAGGTCTTAGAGCAGGTGAGCAGCCTTCCTTCTGAACAGAACCACATCAGAAGACATGCTGCAGCTGCCCATGTAGTACACCTCAGCCATCAACAGCAGTTTAGGTGTCTGGAGTGGAGTAGGATTAGCTTGAAGTAAACCCCTCAAATGTGTACAGAAGTGGAAATTTGGTCCCTGTTTCTTTCTAAAGATTGGCTTTATCCGAGGGCACCGCTTGTGAATATACGAATATACATAGATCCCCACAGGTCTTTTTCTGTCATAACTTTCAACTTTTAACCACTATTTTCTTCCTTCCATATAACCCGATCTTCATAAGTGTTGCACTCCAGAAACTCTATAGAAAATGATGGCACAAAGACAGAGAAAATGGGAACTAATTAAGGTGCCTAAGGTTCTTTAGCCATGCCTTGAAAATCTGCGCCCTTGTGAGCAAGGATCCAGTTTCACGATGTTCAGTTATATGACATTGGCTCAGTTTTACTGTCAAATACATTGTCAATCCCTAAATGAAAAAGCCCATAAAGCAAGAGCATGTAAGATTGAAAAAAGTAGAATCAGAAAGCTGATTTAGGAATAGTCAATAATTGAAAGTCTTGAGAGATGAATGCTGACATGAAAGGTATAAGAACCTGTGGAGAAAAGAAAATAAAGCAAAAAAAAGCTGAGTGAAAATAGCAGTTTGGCAAAAATAAGGATCAGCCTGTTCCATGTAATGAAGCTCTCCCCCAGTGTCTCCTTAATGTTTACCTGTCCATCTAAGACTTGTCTGTAGTGTCTGGAGTGATGAGGTGGGGGTAAGACTGCAAATGTTTGACCTGGTAGCATGTTAGTCCCAGTGATTTACTATGTCTTTTAAACAATAAATATTTGGTATGCACTCAAATTCTGTAAAATCCTGCTTTGAAAATGCACAAATAAAGTAACTCAGAGAACTGAGGGCTACATTTCCTATGATCTGAAACTGCTTTTAGGCCACCACAAATCCAAAGTCATAGCTGTTTCCTTTCTTGACAGTTTTCCCCAGGGAGCCAATTAAACTTTTGAGAATGAGAGCTAGGTTCAAATTCTGCCTTACGCATCACTTACAGACTTGTTAGCCAGGCTGTAGCTGCTGTATGTTCGTAATTTTTTTTTCCAAGCTGATGCATGAGCTGGAAAAAAAACCACCCGGGTCTCTAATCCCAGGTTGAGTTTGCAAAACAAAAATAAAAGTGTTTTTTCCTTGTAAACTGTACAAATTGGGTTTGCAGTTGTCACATAAATGTGATCATGGAAATGTTTAAAGATGGGGTTTGGGTTCATTATAATCTAGCTATAGAAGTGGTTCTCTCTCGCTGTATTTCTTTCAGGGACTGAGACATTCCTTCCACCAGTGTCATAAGCTGCCAGAGTGTGTCCCAAAACCAAAGAATAGATGCTTGTATTCTATCTGATATAGAGTGAGACCCGAGTAATTTTTTCCTTGTAAACTGTACAAATTGGGTTTGCAGTTGTCACATAAATGTGATCATGGAAATGTTTAAAGATGGGGTTTGGGTTCATTATAATCTAGCTATAGAAGTGGTTCTCTCTCGCTGTATTTCTTTCAGGGACTGAGACATTCCTTCCACCAGTGTCATAAGCTGCCAGAGTGTGTCCCAAAACCAAAGAATAGATGCTTGTATTCTATCTGATATAGAGTGAGACCTGAGTAATTTATACTCTAACATTTTCTTCAATGCTTCAGTTATCTTAACGTGATGCAAACTGTATGCACAAGGAAACCAACAGAGATTATGTTAGAATAAATCAGATCCGGCAGAGTGCTTTTTAGTTTCATGCAGGAATTTAAAGGTTTTCCTTTAATTCTTATGGTAATTTGCCAAGGAAGCTGTTTGCTACAAGGTGGCCATTTTACAGAGTAAGCTTAACAGTGCCAGAAAAAACAAAAACAAAACCCACAGAGGGCTGACAACTTTAAGCTCCTTCTTCCTTTCCAGCAGTTTCATTTCTACCTTCATAAATGTTTTTCTCTTTGTACTTGTA
Organism: Calidris pugnax; assembly: GCF_001431845.1. Lineage (NCBI taxonomy): Eukaryota > Metazoa > Chordata > Aves > Charadriiformes > Scolopacidae > Calidris > Calidris pugnax. Next base: position 7,262,977 of record NW_015091083.1, on the reverse strand, counting down.
TATAAAATTTCATAAAGTACGAGTTCCTCACAAGATACTTCTGTAGATTCAGAGCAGGTGAAATTCCTTCCTGAAGCATTTGAAGTGGGAGAGAGCCCTAAGGCTGCTCCGTCACTCGGCAGGAGCATCGTGGAGAGCTCCCTCAGCATGAAAACCTGCTGTCCAGTGGAGAGGAGCAAGCTGTCCCAGGGGGACAGTGCCATCCAACTCTAGCACCTAGGATCCAGTGTCAGAGAGGGGATGTTTCCACACTGTTTTGGGAAGGGAAGAGAGGGCAAGGATCCACAGTATTTTGCCTGCTGGCCTGAAACATATGTGGAATTTATCAGGAAGTTAATGCAGCATAAATATCATATGGTCAGGGCTCATCTATTGTCATCTTTCAATGGCAGACAGCAAAGCAGGCAGCACAGATGGCTGCATTTATGTCCACATTCAGTTCAAGTACAAAACCCACTTCCTGACACTTTTTGCGTGCTACAGATAAATGGAAGCGATTTACAGTCCCAGGGGGACAGTGCCATCCAACTCTAGAACCTAGGGTCCACAGTCAGAGAGGGGATGTTTCCACACTGTTTTGGGAAGGGAAGAGAGGGCAAGGATCCACAGTATTTTGCCTGCTGGCCTGAAACATATGTGGAATTTATCAGGAAGTTAATGCAGCATAAATATCATATGGTCAGGGCTCATCTATTGTCATCTTTCAATGGCAGACAGCAAAGCAGGCAGCACAGATGGCTGCATTTATGTCCACATTCAGTTCAAGTACAAAACCCACTTCCTGACACTTTTTGCGTGCTACAGATAAATGGAAGCGATTTACATTTCCCACTGTCACATACAGGGCTCACTTATGACAATGCAGTGACTTTGCATCGTGTTTAACGAGGCTTAAGCAGCACACCATTTCCCACTGTCACATACAGGGCTCACTTGTGACCATGTAGTGACTTTGCAGCACATGGTCCTCAGCACCAGTACCAAAATGGATCTCACATTTCACTTCTGCAGTAAAGGGTTTGAATTTCAATGGATTTAAGCAGAGTATGCACCAGTACCAAAATGGATCTCACATTTCATTTCTGCAGTAAAGGGTTTGATTTTCAATGGATTAAAGCAGAGTATAAACATGCAACAGAACTCAGTCCACATTCTTTTTTCCAGTGGACAAGCTTGCTGCACTACAACGAGGATCCATTTGAAAGCTTAAAGCTGACCTTCACGCTGATGCACGTGAATGCACTCCAAATAGGTGTCAAAGAAGAGCTGAAGATGAATTTTGACTGGTACATTTATTATGAGGGATGGGAACAGACGAGTTTCACTGGCTATTTGGCAAGATTACTTAACTTAGATCCAGGAATTTGGTATTTCTGCCTATTTAGTAAGTTGGAACCACATCTTCCCACATTGCCTTATTCTGAGGTTTTTTTTCCCCGTCAGATCTGAAGTCCTACACAACCCCATAGAAGGAGAAAACTGAATAAAAAGCTTATGTGATTAATAAGTAACTAAAGGCAGGAAATATAATTAATGTCAATCAACAGGAATTCATAGCATCCAGAACCTGTCAAATACGATACTTTTTTTTTCAGAGTAAAAATATAGTTGGTGAATGCAATAGTGTCAATGTAACTAAGATTTCAGTGGAGCGAATGGGCAAGACAGCATACAATCCTCTGAAAAGGAAAGGAGAGGAACAGAGACTTGAGTGCCAGTGAAATGGATTTAGAAGGGGCAAGACAGCTGACACGGAAAATTAATTCCAAAAGGGAAGTCATCATTAAATGTCTGCTCCAAGTGGTCTCCTTTCCTTTCTTTAATTAAATCATGGAAACTGGAGACACTCTGCATCAAATTGAAGGTATTTCAAACTGTCCTCTCTTCCTCAGTTTAGTACCGTGGATTAGACAGTCTGCCACAAATATTATACTCCTGACAAAATGTTATGGAAAGTAATAGGTTGACAAATCACCGATGGTGCAGTTCTATAAGAACAAAAATGAAGCTTCCTGGTGCTTGCCAGGCTATTCTGTGAGACCACACAACAAATTCTCTGGCATCCCTGCTGTGCTGGCACTTTTCAGCCATGGACACAGTTTACAGCACTGATGCATGTTATTAGTAGATCTCTCTTCAGCCTCTGCTGCCCCAAATTTACTGTCACTTTTGGCTATTACTGATTCATCTTGCTTTGTGCCAGCTTTCAGTACCTGAACATAGTGGGGTAGAGTGAACAATAGTGAACAATGTGGGGGTTTTTAGGAGAAATGTCAGTGGGAAATTTCCCAGTCAGTCACTACAATGATTTTAAATTGCAAGCTCCTTTATTGTTGTTATACCATTTTAACGTCCTGTCAACTTTTTAGTCCTGTTCCCTAATTTTTACACCCACCTCTGACGCAAGAGTTCCTAAAGGAGTTTGCTGTTATTTTATGATTCCGAAAGGAATCATATTTAGCAAAAACATCTGTTTACAAGTGAAAATAAACTGTTTACAGTTTACATATCTACTACATTGTGGATGCAGGTTCTTTAAAGCAAGTAACAGCTAGGGATCTCTCTTAAAATTAATGACAATTTTTTTTTTTATTGAGAAGTCAGATTTGCCCTAAAATATCCATATGAATAATTGAGATCTTCTCTGTTATTTTCCTCACAACCTTCCCAGAAACAAAAAAAGATGACAGAAGAATATAGCTAAGCTGGTGTGAATTGTGCAAACATCAGATTTGTCTTGAAATAGTCATATTGACAAATCAAAAAAAACCCTACATTGCACAATGAAATAGTCATATTGACAAATCAAAAAAAAACCTACATTGCACAAAAGAAGATTTTTAGGTGAAAGAAGCAGGGAGTTTGAGTCAGCTACTTTAGAGCAGAATTCATTAACATTTTTCTAAAAAATATCTGTGAGATTTTTTTTTTCATAACAGAAATATTGATTGCTATCAAATTTGGGGACAAAACTGACCAGTTCCAGAAACATTGTCTGTCTTAACTTTACTTGAAAATTGTGGTGAAAGAAATTCAAGGAAACCAGCTTGTGCTGTGTATAACAGCAAAAAACTAATCTTATTTTTTACCAGAATTAATCAAGTGATTAAATTGCCTTGGGAAACTGCATTTTAAAAATGCAAAAACCAGATATTCCCCTAGATCTTGAGAAGAACCTGTAAGAAATGTATAATCTACCAAAAGAGTTTGCAACACATGCAAGAGTCCAGCACATGCATTTGGATCATTTATGTACAGCTGTTAGTGAAATGGAGGTGATGCAAAATACTAGAACTTTATATCTGAAAAGTCTAAAAGGGATCATTTTAACTCCACCAAATACAAATAAAATAATATTACTGGTGTCTAATGCACACAGAGCTGCACAGTGCCAGATCATTAGCATTTCATTTAGTGAAAGTACTGTCTAAATCTGCAGACCCTCTGGAGAAATCCATCTGTTCTCATTAATCAGGGCATCTGTTTTGGCAACTAGCTATTAACAAGAATGCTGTAGTCTGGATAGAAAATCCAAAAGCCATTTCTTTATGAATGCGGTACCTTGTTTCGTCTTTAGCAGATTTTTTTTTAGTCCTTTATCTTCTTTCTTGCCCCCCTGCCCTGTCAAATCCACAGCTGCAGGTACTTTACTGAATCGGTGCCTAATCTATCTTCATCATAGGGAAAGCATACAGATTCCATCTGGGTGATGAGAAGATGGATGTTTAAGCATCCTTCATCAGATGCATCAGCCTTGAATAATTGATCTCTGCCTTCATCATCCATGAACACACTCACACTTTTGCTGGCACGGGGCTGAAATCCAGTTTCTGCAGCTATGCTGAGAAGGAGAATTTGTAAGATTTCTAAAGCACTCCTTAAAGTCCAGTGGCTATAATGTCACACAGTATTATTTTCTTCTGCGTTTTATTGAGACTGAGTCTAACACGCTTAGAGAATTCAGTTTGACATACTAAGACAACAACAGCTGTAAACTAATAACCTTTTTTTGGGGAAAGGGGGGAGAATGTTATTCAAAACGTCTTGAGATTAACTGAGATTAATTTTGAAGAAACAAGTAATTCAGTGTGTGATCTGTATATCATGACGTACGTGAACAAATTTCCACCCACAGTCCTCAAGTTCTGGGGGGAGAAAAAAAAAATATCTTTTTGATGGTAAGAAAACCTCCTACTTTAACTTTTTTAAATTAAAAATTATCAATATTACAGGTTTGTGGAAATAAAAAGAATTTCACCCCCTTTCCATCTTGCCAACAATAAAAATAAGAGAGAAGAAAAATAATAAACTGTGGAACATAGTCTCTCTCTGCTTTCATAATAAATATAAATTACTCACTGAGTAAAAAGAGCTGATGCATTAAATTAAATTACGAAACTGTTTCCTCCATATCTAGTTATTCTTCTCTGATTTGTTACACCAGTGAAAAGAGTATTCTTATTATTAGAATCAACTTCAATATGAAGTAAAACACAGTTTAGTGACCTGCATACATGCTTGGGAATGGGGAACTGGAGTTCTAATTCTGGTGCTGAAACTAATAACTTTGGTGGCCCCGGGCAATGTGCTCTGGCCTCAGATCAACACTCTATCCCTATTCAGCAAAGCATTTAAGTACAAGTGTAAGTACATAAGACTCTCTGGGATTTAGGCAACTGGTTAACGGCTTTGCTGCACTGCAAGGTACTTGTTTATTATTGCACCTTTGAGTAATAAAGGAGACAGAAGCAATTAGATCTCTGAGATGCTAAATGAAGCTTGTGTTAGTTTTTATAACAGGTATAAGAGTATTTCACAAAGCCAAAGTAAGCACACGACTTTGGACGCAGAAATACAATCATTTAATATAAAAAACGAGATGATCCCACAAGATGAGAGCTCTAGAATCTGTCATTTGTCTTGTCCTTGCTAAGTCAGAGAGATTGACAGTGACTGCTAAAGAACTTACTTTATTAACACTCACCTGATATTAATGAAAGTGTTAAACTTGTATCGTGAGGTTTCTGATGTACAGAAATACAGTATTTCCCAGAATAACTATAATAGCTTTCATGTGACTTTTTAGAAGGACAAAACTCATTAAAAAACAAGTCTATCTTTGTCTAACAGTCAGCACAAGTAGCTTGATCTTTAGAAATGATGAGCAGTAACAGCTACTGAAGTTAGTGGAAGCTGTCATTATTCTGCACTGTGCTAGCTCAGACCCTATATTTGTCTTTGCTTCCCTATGTATAGAGATGATAATACCTAGTCACCTATCTCGGATGACTGACATCAAAACCAACTATCTGAGGCTGAACAGTGAGATTCCAGGGTGCACTAAAAGCCTGCCAGTTCAGTATACTGAAAAAATTATATAAAGTGTTCGCTACTTTTTAAAAAGTCTAAATATTAACACTTCACATTTTAATAGAAACCATAACAGTAAAAACTTAAATAACTTCTGAATATACTTGATTTGAGGCCAAAGAATCACAGCAACATAACTTTAACAAACAAGACTTTCATGAAAAATAATTTTGTCCAATACGTCATTACAGAATTCTAGTTTGAAAATAAACAGGTGTTTAAGATATCCTAAAAAAAGGACTCAACATCTGGAGAATGCATACTCATTTTACAAGCTAAATATAATCTAAGGCTCTCATTTTCCACATGTATCTGTTTAAGTCCACAAAATCAGTCAGAAATTCAAAGGCTGGTGAAAGACTTCTTTGAAGTAAAGAGTGAAAAATTAAATAGTCCTTCACCGTTTGACTGAGGAGAGCGTATGGGTGGTTTTGAGGATTAACTCTATTCCTCACAAGGGATGAAAAAGTCACAACTTGGCAGTGAAAATGCAGTGCTTTGACCAGCAATGATTCTTGTAAGGACTCTTGAACAGAGAAGGAATTAGGTAGTAGGATGTACTAATGGCTGTTGTAAGGCATGAAAAATATCTTTTTGAGATGATTCATGGAGACAAATTTGGAGATGAGGAGTGGTTAGAGAATGTGGGGGATGATACAAGGGAATTTAGACTTGACAAAGGGGCTGTTTCTGGCCTTTTTTTTTGCTGTACTAGCCCACACAGGAGTAATGTTATATGTTTTTCCCTGGATGGAGGCTTCTTCCCCAATGGCACAAGATAGAAAACAGAGTAGTGTATAAAGAGATTTTGGATCCTAATGAATAGAAACACCATGAAAACACCACTTGATGGCTTTAGAAATTGTAAAGACATGTGAACCGGTAGCAGTCAGGAGGTTGCTGTTGGCACTCTTCTATCTATATAAAAGCCTTACAACTGTCCTTGATTAGAGCAGGATAACATAAAACTTTACTGTTCTGCTTGTAATCTCTTTTTTCAGATTAATGGAACCATTTGCAGTCTTTACCTGAACGCTTAGGGAAAAAAAGCCAGAAAATAATTGCAAAAATGTATAATATACTCCTTTATGGACCTATTAAATGATGGTGATAGTGTATCCAATTTTTCTGCATTGCTATACCTTTCCTATGAGGTAGAGTGGTTGGAAAAAATCAAAGAAAGAATGTTAAAGAGAATCAAAATCTGTCAAGAGAAAATAGCCTGTTATTATTATGGTTCTTAAATACCAAACGTCTCCATTCAATGTACAGCTATTAAGACATATTCAGCCAGCACACTGATAATTTCAGACTGCTTTTGGTGATTGCAAATACACGTTGTTGGAACAGAGATATTTTTTCTGCCAAACAGTTGCTTGAAAGTAACTTTTGGTGGTGTCTAGTTTAACAGCTAAAACTGATAATGCAATTTTAAGGGAAAAGATTCATCATAGTTATGCAGTGTTCAAGTAAAACAGATAATACTCTGCTGAAGTTAGTGTTCACTGGGCCCAGATTTAATTTAATGAGGCTTTAGATCAGCTTTTACCCTGCACTGGGTGCATCTAACCTTTTAATCTCTTGTGGTCTGTGAAATCTTAGCTAAGACGTGGTGAGAGTGCCTTTATGCAATGGCTCCTTGACTAGATCCTTCATTAAGTTTTCCTTAATCATCTGGAAACTTGTTTATAAGATAAAATGTTTGAAAGTACATTTATAAAAAATGCTTTGTCTTGAAAATCCATAAAACCAGACAATACTCTTGACAGTTATTCAACTTTCTCCTGCGACATTACTCCCTCCTTAAGGGAGACAGGGTTTGTTGTTGGTGGTGATGGTCTTTTTTTCCCCTCCCAAAATGCTGTCACAATGCCTATAGCTGGATCTGGCTAAGCTGTGAGGTCCAGCCTCATTATGAGTTCTCTCACTGTTTTGGATCCCTTCTCCCTGAGCTCAGAGCTGCATATTCAAACATGAACTTCTGCATATATGATCATTCATAAAAACACAAGCCAGAATAAACATTTATAAACACCCAAGATAATGATGTGCAAGGTAATTGATATATTCATACTCAATAGAGACTAAAGCTTATAAATCAATTTTACCTTCATATGGAAGTGAACTGAATAAAAGTGGCACATCCATTAATAATAAAAATATGAATTATGCAGTTTGCCAAGTGAAGTTTAGTTTCGTGGAGCAGAAGAGAAGTTAACATAAAAAATAATATTGTTTTCAACCATGATAATATCAACTGAACTAAGAAACTTCTAATATTCCGTAACTTTTATCAATCCATGTGGGTCAACTACGTACTGAGATCTGAAATGTTTTCTTCCTGGGAACTAGCCATTTAGAACAAGGTAAAATGTAACCCAAGAGGATTGCCCTGCACATATTTCTTGTAAAAGGTGCTTATTTTCATAATATTCTGTAAAATGCTAATTCTGTGATGTTCAGTTGCAGGGTTCTGAAGTCATGTGCATCCTTTCTGTATCTTTACATTTGGCACGCTTTAAGCATGTGCTAAGGTTCAAGCAAGGAGTATCCTGGTATCAGTGGAGCTGTTGCCTCAGAAAAGATGGCAATTGAAAACACAAGCCTAAAGAAGCAACTGTTTGATAGGGATGGAGACATCAACAGAAGTAGTTTATCAAAAATTAGAGCCAGATGCCTCACTAAGCCCTAAATAACACTGTTTATTTTATGCAGTCTTCGTTTACCATATTTCATCTCTGAATGAATCTTAAGATGACATCTCTGGTTCAGGCTAAATGGTACCCACAGCTAACAGAGCACACCCCGTATTTTCTCAGCATCCATTTAGGTTCTAGTGTGTTAGAGAAGTGCATTTATTTAAATGAATAAATTTAAAAATAATATAGCTCAAAACGCCCTTTTTTTTCTACCTGTCTATCCACCCTGTCTGCTCACCATTCTTAAGGAAAATTGGACACCTCAAGCTTTAAAACTCAAAAAAAATCCATCACAGTCTGGTGACATCTGTTGTATTCCATAATTGGAGCTGTTTTATGAGCTCTCCAACATTTGAAGTGATAACAACAATCCCACTTCCTTTTCTTTGTGTGGATGCCAACGTTTGACGCATGTAGCTGGAAGGTAGATCTGTACTGTTTAAAGAAAAATTATCCTGGTTAGGAATGTTTTGACTCAGATCCCCTGTCCCTCCCCCCTTCCCCACACTGGCCAATGCTATTGTTTTGAAACTGAAAACCTTAATGAGAAAGTGTTTGTTTCAATGAAACTATCAAAAGGAAACCCAAGCAGATCCTGAAGGCTACACAGACCTAAAACTCATCTCAGAAAACTCAGTTGTCACGGGACTATACCTCAGAGGAGATTACAGTGACCAATTTGTTCCCTAAATTTCTTTCAGTGGAATACACACTATGCCTGAGAGACTGAAATTATAGTCTGATGCCTCTTACTCAGATTCAATTTTTTGCTTATTATGAGGCAGAGGAAATACTTGAACATGGGTCATTCATATCTTAGAAAATACTTTGGCCACCTCCAATGAATTGGAAGACACTGAGAGCTCCTCTCTCTTTCAGAAGTCAAAGGAAATTACATTACAAATATCTGGTTTTATATTTGATCCTGAAAAATAAAAAGGAACTGGACAGGAATCTGAAAATGGAAGTGGAGTGAAAGGGAGAACAAAATAATAGAATTCACAGTTCTGTACTCCAAAAAAGAGCAAATTCACACAATAGGGGTAATGAGCTCCCAAAGTAGGTTTCAAGAGATTCTGAGAACTGTTGGTAGGGTCTCTTTGGAAAAATATTCTAAAGGGAAAAAAAATAAATCAGAAGAATGGGCAATTGCTGATAGATCAGAAAATTTATCAACGAAAATTTATCAATGAAATGAAATAAAAAGATAGTAAATGAAACCTTGCCCTTGTAATAGTGAATATAGATGGCAGAATATAACATGGGCAGAGTAGTACTGGGGGAAGGATCTGGGTATGGGGAGTTATATTGGGGACAAATTAAGCACAATTTAATACTGAAGGACTGGATCCCCTGCTGTAAAAGACACAAATGTAATTTTGAGATGTATCTATAGGACCATTTCAGATAAGGTATAAAATGTCTGAGGGTAGGTGCTGTTGGGAAAGCACTCACCTAGAAGTCTGAATCAAAGGCTACAATTTACCAAGAGATGACAAACTGGACAGAATCAAGTAGAAAGAAATGAGAGGACCGAGGATTTCATAAACCCTGGACACTGAGATAAGGATAAAAAATGGTAGATTTAAACATACAAGTTCAGGTATTTGTTCAGCGTTTGTTTTCAGATGATTATGTATGATGAAAAATATAAGTAGTGTTACGCACTGGCAGACCTGCAACTTTTCTGGAAGTTTGATGAACAGGCTAGAAGAAAATATGCTAAGACTGACTCAGATATATTTTATCCCAAGTCTGAGAGCAGAGGGAACAACACCCGGAACTATCCTGCAGCCTCACTTTTCCACATGTCTGTGCCTTCACACTTCTCTGGCTTGTCTGCTGAGGAGGCGGCAATTCGATGGTGAGCAGAAGTCTGATCATATAAGGAGTTAACAAACCAGACTGAAGAAGAGGAAGGAAAAGCGTCAAAGTCATTCTTCACAGTTATGCTCATCACTTTTTAAAACAAGGATACTGTGCTATTTTTAACAAAGTTCCTGGAAACACAACATGCTGAATATTCATTATCCACAATAAAAGCTACAAGATGGTGAACAATATTGTTCAAGTCTTTCTCTTCTTTCACAAAATGGGTGAAGCTTAAAGCTGTATATCAAATACTTGGATTTGTTTGTACAGCATTTTGCAATTAGAGGTGGCCAGACAACTTCCAGCCAAAGATAACTCACTCAAAAAAAAAATATTTTGTTAATCATTCAAAGTACATTTTTGTTCAAGATCTAACAGGTCTCACATCTGGCTGGTTTCTCGATGACTTGCCTGCCACATCAGCTGCCAAACTGGGGAGACCTGGTCAACAACTCCATCAGGGCATCAAAGTTTCTTAGATTTCAGGAAGCAAGGGGGTGCAAACTGGAGGACCACTAGGCACTGAAATTCCCTGTGAAGTGGACTTAATCACCTTTGTGTTGCTGAAAAAAGGGAAGCTTCCCAAGTGGTCTCCTACTTCATGGTCTTTTAAAATAGATTTTGTGCATATAAGACTGATTTGAGCTCATGGCAGCACATCTCATGACTTAGCATGGCAAACAGCCAGATGAAGATCACAGTCTCACTAATAGCCTCATTTTTCTCAGTCCCATTTCAGAGCTCATGGCTACCTGAAATAGACTGCTTTGCAGTAAAAATAGTCTGCTATGTAGCACTGCGTACCTTTGAAAATCTGTATCACTTGTAGAATCATAAGTAAAAGATAGAATAGACTATCAGATGACCCAACTTCTCTTTCTCTGCAATAATGGCATGATGGTGTCAGTTCAGGTTGGGGGTGTGTGCTAAAAGGCTTTGGTTATTTCATCTGCAAAGCCTAAAAGGTCTCATTGCCAGTAAGATTGCTGTCATGCATGAAATGACACTAGTGAATAATATAAGTTTAATGGGAATTCAATAAGAGCAAGAGTCAGCAGTGTATTTTTAGGGATACTCAATCTATGAAGACTTAGGTGTTGTGAACCTTCTATAGCTCGATCAAAGCTGTATATATGTTTCAAGTACTCCATGCATGTTTTCCCTCAGACCTACTAAAGCTTTGAGTTCTTCTTGCTGATGTGTTCAAAAAATAAGCAATAGGGTGTGTTTTGAGGAAAAATGAACAATCCTTCAGATTGCCCAGTTTGCATTTCACCTCACTCCTCCATGGAATATGTCCATGCCAGGAAATTCAAGCATTCCCAGGAACATCTACTGTACACCACAGACCTTTCCAATGCACACACAGTTTGTGTGCAGCAGCTCCTTTTTGGAGGGGCAAATTAATTTACTAGCCCAGATGTAAGCCATTCTATGACAGTTGGCTTAAGTACTTGGGAATGCTCATGGCACACTTAGTTTACAATGGGTACATCCATAAGGAACAAAACAATCAAAGGCTCAAACCATCCACCAGGCACAAAGAGAATTGGATGACCAGAACTAGACAAGAGGATGAGGGACATTATTATTCAGTCATGTTTTGTCACACACAGATATCCATGTCACATGAAGCCTTAACTACTTATGCCAGAAGAGTGGAGCTTTCCTGACTACCAGTTTTAAGGCTGGCTTGCTGTTAATAACTAAAACTTCCTACTGCAGAAGTTATTTGTCTTTCACTTTTGCAAAGATCTTTTTTCTTTCATTTGTTGTTGTGTTGTTTTCACCTGAATTACAGAAGAATCCTCCAGATCTGCCCAGCTGGAAGTAGTCAAATTATGTACAATAGAAGTGTCAGAAAATATGAATTCTGTACTAGAAATCTTTTCAGTGGTAACTGGAAAAAACCCAAAAGAAGGAGATGAAGGGCAGGTTGTAGATACCCCACAAATAGAGTAAGTGAAGAATTGTCGTTTTTATTTCTTCCTAGCAGTGTATTTTCCATATGAGAACGTTGATTCAGATGTCACTTAGAAGCAACTTTGGAACTTAAAGCCATTCACATTTTTAAATTACTTTGTCTTCTTCAGGTGGAAAAAGCCATAAGGATGTAAAATATTATTTCAAAGCCTGAAACGGCTTTTGACTTCTGCTCAAGTGTGTCTTGATATGCAAAAAGACAAAAAATTAATGACAGGCAAATGCAGTTGGCACTTCATGTGGCAAAATAGTAATGAATATCTTATTAGAAAACAAAGTGAGTCAAAAGTTAAAGGAAAAATATTTGCTATCAATTTGCATGCCTGTATTTATATTGCCAATATGATTTCAAATGAGAATAATGTCCTAAGTAAAGGTGATTAGGAAGCTATTTCATTTAATTTAGAGTCAGGCAGAAGCAGAAATTCCATTTGTAAATCACAAAGTAGAGATTTCTTAGCAAGGATAATCCAAGAGAAAGGCAATGGTCAGGGAAATACACACTTCTTTCCGTATTCAAAAAAGCTGCAGTCTTTTGAGCCATTATTCCTCCCAGTTCCTAACAGCTGTCTATGCTATATTTGCTGTCTCCAACAGTTTCATACAGCAAGAAAAGCATTTGTCCCCCATTACCAGTTCAGATGAATCGATTGAGAGGTTTAAAACAGATTTTCATCCTTATTCCTTGTATGTAAAAACTCATAGATCATGTCTAATGAATAGAGCCTGCAATTGTTTTGCATAGATTTGGGTTATTTTGTTGACTGGCTTGCAGTCAAAAGACACATGTAGTTATAAACTATTAAATTCATAAAATGAGTCATCCCCTACAAGGAAGTAGCTAAGTCTTATGAGATAATTTGGCACACAACCAATTTGTAGAAAACCTACAGATACAGGTTACACTGAACTCTACCTGCAGAGACAGGAACTGGATTATTTGACAAAACAGAATTTCCTCACTTGACTGCCCAAGTGATCTGGCATAAGATGGCACAGCAATAACTCCAGCAAATAGTTTGTTATGACTGTGTAACCCATCTACGTGCTCGCTTCCCCGCAGACCACACAGATGGTACCATTCCAGCAGGGTCAGAACCATGCCATGAAAGTCTAGAAAACATAAAGCCCAACCCTTCTTTCTGTCTGTGCCGACACTGTGGAGTTTGGGTGCTTCAATTCTCATACATTGAAGAAGAAAGTTGTCTTCTCTCATCAAAACTGCCCTGATCATCTTTGGAGCTGGGTCTCTTTGCAATGCATTCAGGACATTTTACTTATAGTAGAAGTAATTAACACAATACAAACAAAGATTGAACTAATCAGGAAAGGATAGAACTAGCGAGCCAGGTAACTTAGCTTTCACCTATCTCCTTTTAAGCAAGAATAGAGCTCTGTATTCATCTTTCCAACTTTCTCAGCAGGTGGCAAGCCTTAGGCAGCCAATGCACTATATTCTTTTTGCTAGGTTTCTGTTGGGGCTCTCCTGGCAAAGTGTATGCTTCGTACAAAGGAACCTCTGTGTCCCTAAGGAAAAATCATATAAGCTTCAGCTAGCATAAAACTTTCTACGTTGTACAGAAATATTCAGAGCAAGCAAGAGAATTCACTCAAGAACACTACTCGTGTACAGAATTTATTAAGACAATTGCTATTAGCCAGAAAATTAAATCCCATTACTGAAATACGTGTGAAATATTTATGAAGAATTTGAAGGAAAGACATTCATAAGTACTTTGATTGAGAATTATTAGAGGATCATTTCATTTTTACAAGTACACAGGTAACATGAATTGTAAAGTATTCCTTTATACACAGTTCATTTATTGTGAGCAGATCTGAGGCTCTTATGCTATTTTACTGTTGATGGAGATGACTGGTACTGCAGGCTCCTTTCCTTCCTATATTGAAAGGAGCAGCTGAGCTCAGCATTCTCTGCTTTCTGTGAATGGTCATATTAGCAAAAATTCTGTACTAGAAATCTTTTCGGTGGTAACTGGAAAAAACCCAAAAGAAGGAGATGAAGGGCAGGTTGTAGATACCCCACAAATAGAGTAAGTGAAGAATTGTCGTTTTTATTTCTTCCTAGCAGTGTATTTTCCATATGAGAACGTTGATTCAGATGTCACTTAGAAGCAACTTTGGAACTTAAAGCCATTCACATTTTTAAATTACTTTGTCTTCTTCAGGTGGAAAAAGCCATAAGGATGTAAAATATTATTTCAAAGCCTGAAACGGCTTTTGACTTCTGCTCAAGTGTGTCTTGATATGCAAAAAGACAAAAAATTAATGACAGGCAAATGCAGTTGGCACTTCATGTGGCAAAATAGTAATGAATATCTTATTAGAAAACAAAGTGAGTCAAAAGTTAAAGGAAAAATATTTGCTATCAATTTGCATGCCTGTATTTATATTGCCAATATGATTTCAAATGAGAATAATGTCCTAAGTAAAGGTGATTAGGAAGCTATTTCATTTAATTTAGAGTCAGGCAGAAGCAGAAATTCCATTTGTAAATCACAAAGTAGAGATTTCTTAGCAAGGATAATCCAAGAGAAAGGCAATGGTCAGGGAAATACACACTTCTTTCCGTATTCAAAAAAGCTGCAGTCTTTTGAGCCATTATTCCTCCCAGTTCCTAACAGCTGTCTATGCTATATTTGCTGTCTCCAACAGTTTCATACAGCAAGAAAAGCATTTGTCCCCCATTACCAGTTCAGATGAATCGATTGAGAGGTTTAAAACAGATTTTCATCCTTATTCCTTGTATGTAAAAACTCATAGATCATGTCTAATGAATAGAGCCTGCAATTGTTTTGCATAGATTTGGGTTATTTTGTTGACTGGCTTGCAGTCAAAAGACACATGTAGTTATAAACTATTAAATTCATAAAATGAGTCATCCCCTACAAGGAAGTAGCTAAGTCTTATGAGATAATTTGGCGCACAACCAATTTGTAGAAAACCTACAGATACAGGTTACACTGAACTCTACCTGCAGAGACAGGAACTGGATTATTTGACAAAACAGAATTTCCTCACTTGACTGCCCAAGTGATCTGGCATAAGCTGGCACAGCAATAACTCCAGCAAATAGTTTGTTATGACTGTGTAACCCATCTACGTGCTCGCTTCCCCACAGACCACACAGATGGTACCATTCCAGCAGGGTCAGAACCATGCCATGAAAGTCTAGAAAACATAACGCCCAACCCTTCCTTTCTGTCTATGCCGACACTGTGGAGTTCGGGTGCTTCAATTCTCATATGTTGAAGAAGAAAGTTGTCTTCTCTCATCAAAACTGCCCTGATCATCTTTGGAGCTGGGTCTCTTTGCAATGCATTCAGGACATTTTACTTATAGTAGAAGTAATTAACACAATAACATTGAAACAAAGATTGAACTAATCAGGAAAGGATAGAACTAGTGAGCCAGGTAACTCAGCTTTCACCTATCTCATTTTAAGCAAGAATAGGGCTCTGTATTCATCTTTCCAACTTTCTCAGCAGGTGGCAAGCCTTAGGCAGCCAATGCACTATATTCTTTTTGCTAGGTTTCTGTTGGGGCTCTCCTGGCAAAGTGTATGCTTCGTACAAAGGAACCTCTGTGTCCCTAAGGAAAAATCATATAAGCTTCAGCTAGCATAAAACTTTCTATGTTGTACAGAAATATTCAGAGCAAGCAAGAGAATTCACTCAAGAACACTACTCGTGTACAGAATTTATTAAGACAATTGCTATTAGCCAGAAAATTAAATCCCATTACTGAAATACGTGTGAAATATTTATGAAGAATTTGAAGGAAAGACATTCATAAGTACTTTGATTGAGAATTATTAGAGGATCATTTCATTTTTACAAGTACACAGGTAACATGAATTGTAAAGTATTCCTTTATACACAGTTCATTTATTGTGAGCAGATCTGAGGCTCTTATGCTATTTTACTGTTGATGGAGATGACTGGTACTGCAGGCTCCTTTCCTTCCTATATTGAAAGGAGCAGCTGAGCTCAGCATTCTCTGCTTTCTGTGAATGGTCATATTAGCAATTTGTGCAGGCAAGTCATTAGCATATTATAACATCATACTGCTATGTTTATGGATGCGATAATATTCATTAAATCTGTTGGATTGTGCAATATTGTGCAAAATCAAGGAACTCTGAAGGCTTTATCTGTAATGCAACACTAGATAGAAGGGAGGGAGAGGTGGGTGATGAAGAACCCAGGAATCACGATGGGGTGAAGGGTCCAGAGGGGAAGGCCAAGCTAATACAACAGTCTCTCTATAACCTTTTCCAACCTGGCACAATCATAGCAAGCTAATACAACAGTCTCTCTATAACCTTCTTTTCCAACCTGGCACAATCATACCTTGTTATATGGTATATGCCCATCTTTAAAAAAAAAGAAAAAATAATCAAAAGTACAGTTTTTGGTGGTGTCAATATGTGAAAATCCAAAGCTTAAAGATATTTAGGTGAGTGCTTTCATGGGAAAGAAGCTTGGGTAGGGGTAGAGGCTCCAAGGACCTGAGGAAGGCTGACCTTGTGAGGAGAGGAGCTCTGAGAAAGAATAAAACACTGGGATGAACTTTGGGGTGCAGCTGGTTCTAGGGCAGAAAGAGGAAGACTCTGAATGCATGGAGGAAGGGACTTGTGGAGGGGTTGAGATGAGCCAAAGGCTCCTTAGGCCAGAGGAGCTGTGAACTGAGGGCAGGTCAGATCCCAGTTTGAGGGGTGGGTCACACAACCCATACACAATATAGCCCTAGCTCCCATCTTGCCCTACTTACTCAGCATCAGTATGCAAGTGTTAACCCCAACCTCCTCTTGCATATTCTTTACATTTTGAAATTTAGGAAGCCCACAGGTCATTCAAGGATTTTGTTATGGTAAAGGTACAATGAGACTCTCCTGTTTGAATGACGTTATGGTATTGTTACTTTTGCACTTGCTTGGAAAGAGACTAGACTAACAAAGCCATGCAGGGTATCTTTCTAAATGTTTTGGATGAAAACATACCTTATTCTTGAAAAAAAGACCAAAGTCTGAAAGTAGACACAAATCTGCAGCACTGGAATCATTTTTTTTCCCCCTTTCTCCTCTTTTACTTTTTTTTTAAATCTTACAAAAATAGGGACTGACTGAAATGCATCTGGAGCTGATTTCTCTCAATTGTTTTGCTTTTTAAGTGTTCAGATTTTAATTTGGATCCAGCTGTTGAATTATACATATTCTAAATAACAGAGTTACATTGAAGCTGCCTGACTAGGCTGGTGGCGAGTGAGGGCAGAGAGTATAAGGCTGAAATGAATAGCTGAGAATCAGGGTAATGAATTTAAAAAAAATCATCTAACAAATATGCATAAATAAAATAACTGGAGGGGAGAAAGAAAACCACAGAAGCCACAAAATATGGAAAAAGAAAGAACGATCATATCATTCACAGCTCCTTTAGGAATCCTGAATATTAATTGAATCATAATAGTAATAAACTGTAAGTTTTAAAATACTTGTTACTTGACGCTCTGCCAACAGAAATTTAGTGAACTGAACCCACCATCTTGCAGACATCTCCAGAGATGAAAAGACTATAGATGTGCATAAAGTGGCCTAGATTAATATGATGACACTTCAAAAGCACAAGTTGGAATATTCCCCATTTCATCTTGAGTTGTGAATAATTCATCATTTTAAAACATGGGGTTTTTAAAACTTAGATGCAGACTTAGATGCATAATTATTGAGTTTCCTTTGATCCATATTGTTTGTTTAATCAGTTACCTAACATTAGGAAGTATGCTTTGTAATAATTGTAGTTTGAGTTTTCTTATATAATAGAAAAGAGGAAAAAAGGAAGACTTTAATACAATACAACAGCATCCAAAGCCATTTTTTACAAATCTTTTTAGCAGAGTGTAAAGGCTTTGTGTTTCCTACACAAGATGAGGGATAACTAGAGGTTAGGTATTGATGACTCAGTTCAGTGTACCCTTCTAACTTTGATTACAGTGGCCTAATTTTGATTACAAGTTTATCTAGAACTATAGAAGCTACAGGCACTATAGAAAATATACAAGTATCATACTTACATGAAGTTCCAGTATCTATTTTTGTACAGTATAACTTAACAGTTCAGCTTGTTGTAACTCCATTAATTACACTAAACACATACCCTTATCTCTATAGAGAAAGTATTTTAAGATCTTAAGCCAATGAAACCTGGTAAAAGAGCCTTCTTTTGCGTTGTTATCCTGCACTGCTCCTGTCAGCCGTACAATAGAAGATGGCTTCTAGCCCAGATAAACTATTTATGGTAAAAGTGGTTTTCAGTAGTCTTAATTACAAACTAAGATTTATTAATTCTTCCAAACAGATCGGTTTCACAACATAGACGAACTCGGCTCACTGTCTTTAGGTGTGAGGCAAGATTATGACTTGAAGATATTTCCTACTACTGAGCATAAAACAAAGCTATCTTTGAAATCTTTCCAGTGCTCAGTGGGAGCACAGCAATAGCAGGTCCACGCAACAGGGAACAGCGTTCACAGCTGTGCTTTCCAAGCTGTCTGCTGGCCTTAGAAATGATAGTTATAATCCTATATCCTCCTGTATCTCAGACAACTAATGCACAAGAGGTGGTAGCCCAGGAGCCCTACTTATTTGCATGGAAACATAAAGGCCATAATTAGGCATACAGAGCAGGAAAGTCAAAATAAGTCAAAGGAAACTATACTTATAGCACATTAAGCGTACCTTAAACAAAGACTAACCCCTCTTTGGCCCATTATATTTTGTCTCATCAGCTTTTAAAACTTGAAATCAGCTGAAAGAGATGTATTTGCAGACACTTGAGTCCAGAAAAGCTCTTCCACCTTTGCTCAGTCAGGACTTTAAATTGTTTTTGGGAGCATTAATCACCTAGGAATGTGTGAAACGTTTTTGACACTGGACTGCCTGAAAGACATGAAACTATCCTGAAGAATGCTTCTGCAGTGATCTCAGTTTTTGGCAAACACATTTCCATTTCCTTCCAAAGCGCAATCTATTACTCCCCAATCCATAAAAACCTCATGGTTCAAACTCAGCTACATTAATGGAGACATTTGCTCCCAAGCTTTAGAAATACTAGCAACCTATGTGAAACCCAGCCCCTGATGAAATCCATCAGTTTTGACAAAGTTTGTGACAGAACTTGAACTGAGATTTCATCTGAGACCCCAGCGCAGAGCACATTGAAGTCAGTGAAAAAGTTGCATTGACTTGATGTGTTTGGGGTTAGATCTATGAGACTACAAAACTTGTTCTTGGATTAGCAATGTGTGATCCCTAAGACTGAATAAACCCAAAACAAGTGTTTACTAGACAATATAAGAATAGCTGTCTTCCCCAATCTTTGCATGGGACAGAAGGTAATAACAGATTAAGTGTAAAATGAAGCACCCTTCCATATCCTTCACAGTGGAAACCAGAATCTTTGTCTCCTCTTTACACCAGCCTACCTGGATTTCCCTCCCATTGTCATATGTAACAGCTTTTCAAACGAAGCTAAGCTACCGCCATCAACAGCATCCTGCAAAGATGCAATAGGAGTTGCATGGAAAAAAATACTTCCACTTTCAACTTGATATTTGAGGATTTGGAGCATCTCTCTAAAAGGAAAGGCTGAGGGACTTGGGTCTTTTTAGTCTGGAGAAGAGAAGACTGAGGGGGGATCTGATCAACACCCATAAATACTTAAAAGAGGTGTGTCAAGAACACGAGGCCAAGAGCACATTGAAGTCAGTGAAAAAGTTGCATTGACTTGATGTGTTTGGGGTTAGATCTATGAGACTACAAAACTTGTTCTTGGATTAGCAATGTGTGATCCCTAAGACTGAATAAACCCAAAACAAGTGTTTACTAGACAATATAAGAATAGCTGTCTTCCCCAATCTTTGCATGGGACAGAAGGTAATAACAGATTAAGTGTAAAATGAAGCACCCTTCCATATCCTTCACAGTGGAAACCAGAATCTTTGTCTCCTCTTTACACCAGCCTACCTGGATTTCCCTCCCATTGTCATATGTAACAGCTTTTCAAACGAAGCTAAGCTACCGCCATCAACAGCATCCTGCAAAGATGCAATAGGAGTTGCATGGAAAAAAATACTTCCACTTTCAACTTGATATTTGAGGATTTGGAGCATCTCTCTAAAAGGAAAGGCTGAGGGACTTGGGTCTTTTTAGTCTGGAGAAGAGAAGACTGAGGGGGGATCTGATCAACACCCATAAATACTTAAAAGAGGTGTGTCAAGAACATGAGGCCAATCTTTTTTCAGTGTTGCTCAGTGACAGGACAAGAGGTAATGGGCACAAACTTGAATATAAGAAGTTCCACCTAAACATGAAGAGCAACTTCTTTACTTTGAGGGTGGCAGAGCCCTGGAACAGGCTGCCCAGAGAGATGGTGGAGTCTCCTTCTCTAGAGACATTCAAAACCCACCTAGACATGATCCTGTGCAACCTGTTCTAGGTAAACCTGCTCTGGCAAAGGGATTGGACTAGATCTCCAGAGGTCCCTTCCAACCCCATATCATTCTGTGATTTCATTTGCTGTTTTCTTGTTACTATGTTCTGAGAAACAGTGAATAGTATTCCCTATCCATCTCCTACATTATATAGACTGTATCACATCTAGAATATCTGCCTTTTGTCATATCTTTTCAGGTAAAGGGTCCTAATCTAATTAGTGTCTCCTTACACAGAAGCTTCCCGTTGTTCTTGCTCTCATTCTTTATTGCTTTTCATTTCCTCTGCAACCTGAGAGGGAGCAACTGCAAAGTTGCACGTATTGTTCAAGATGCAGGTGCACTCTGAATGTGAATAGTGGCATAACTGTGTTTCCTGCTTACTTCCTAACTCCTTTCCTAGTACTTCCTACCATCCTATTTTGCTTTTTTGACCACAATTGAGTACTATGGTGATGTTTCCAGACCACTAGCTGAAATCACTCCCAGATTCCTTCCTGTAATAGTGAGAGCTAATTTAGAGATATTTGGCATGTATGTGTATTTAGGGTTATTTTCCCATGGAAGCTGAACTGTCTTTTATCTGCACCGAATTTCCTCTGTTATTTTATTGCCCAATCGCTTACTAGCGTAGAACTCTTTCACAGCTGGATTACCCTTTGACTATGCTGAATAATTTTCTCTCATCAGCAAGTTTTGCCACCTTGCTTTTCATCTTTTTTCCAGGACGCCAACAGATGTGCAGAACAGCACAGATCCCCTCACGGATCCCTGCGGGGTGTCATTGACACCTTCCCTCCACTGCAAATTTGTTCTAGCCCTTTTGTTTCCTATCCATTAACCAGTTACTAAGCCAGGAAAGGACTTTCTCTTTTATCCCATGATAAGTCTTGTTTTCTAAAAGAGCATTCAATGAGAAACATTGGCCAAAAGCTTTTTGAGGGTCTATAGACAGACATAAAAATAAATTTAATATATAAACGTATATCAACTGAGTTTTAGTAACATACTGCACAAGGGTTCTTTTACAGAAGTTATATTAGCTGTTCCTCTATATGCCTAACAATGCATCTATAAGTTACATCATTTGTTCTAGGCTGGTTTTTTTTGTTTGTTTTAGTTTTTTCCATTTGGGTTTTGTCAGGCTCCCCCTGCAAAACACTAATTTGCCTGGTATGAGGTCAGATTGGAGGTCAGATTTACTGGTGTATAATACCTTATATACCATCTGATTATTACTATTTTTTAAAATGGTGTCACTTTTGCCCTTTACTGTTCCTTTAAGACCATCTCAAGCACTGTGATACAGCACACTCAATAAATAGCTCAGCAGCTTCACCTCTCAACTCCACTTGCACTCCCTGGCAAGCATCACATAATCTTGGTAATACCATTTCATTTACACTTTCATAAAGTTCTTAGGGTTTTGTATTGTTTCCTTTTTAATGAAGATTCACTAGCATCTTGTTTTGGAAATTCCTTTTTAACAAAAAGCCAAAATTTTTTTTTTTTTTTCAAATTTAAAGGCACTTGAAAAACTGGGGAGTATCTCTTAACTTCTTGTGTTCCTACAGACTTTGTTCATCTTCTCCTTATAGAAGGTCACAAACCAGAGGCAGATGCTGCTGCAAGAAGATGTGGGAGGTCCATGCAGCCCCATTCACCACATGGCAAGTGATGTGGGACTTGGCAGTGCCATCAATCCTACCCCCTTCAACAGAACTATCCCAAGATAGCTATCAGCAGAACAGAGTGGAGTCAACCAAGTGGTCAGCAAACAGTGCAGAGATCATGGATGTAAGACCAAAAAAAAAAAAAAAAAAAAAAAAAGGTAAAACATCCAGAGAAAGGAATTTTAAAGATTGTCCACAAAGAAGAGGCAGCGACCAAATACTGGCATTTTTCTTAGGAAGAGCTGGATATCTGACTGGAGCAGATTCAAAAATCTTTTTTCCTCTGAGGGAAAGCTTGTGGCAGGGAAGGAGTGACAGAAAGGCCACTGGCAGCCAGAGATGGCCAAGTCACCGAGTAACATAAACTGGAAGGGGCCTCCAGCAGCCATCTGACCCAGCTGTTGCCCAAAGCAGAGCCACTTTCTGGGTTAAGCCAGGTTGCTCATGGCTACATCCAGGTGTGTTTGAATCTCTCTCCAAGGATGGAATTTCTACAGCATCTGGGCTCCTGTTCCAGAGTTGTGCCAGGTGACTGATGGGTTTTTCCCCTCCCCTCAATACCGAACAGCATTTCCCTTCTTGCCTAAAGCCTCCAGTGAGGCAGCAGAGGTTTCTGTGCTGGAGGCAGAGGACATGCCTGTGCAAAGGGGCAGGGAGCAGCTGGGAAGGGGCGAGCCCAAGTTCACCCTCCTGTGTCACCTCCCTGGCTATGGAGGCACCCATCACCCCTCGCACTGGCAGCGTGGCCAGTGATAGCTTGTGGCATCTGACTGAGAGGAAAACCACGACTCCTCCAGCTTTGGCCAAGCAAGACACTCCTGCTAACTGTGCAGTTCATTCGTGGGTGGGTACCCACCCTCTTACTGAGGCCACTCCTCACTGTTGAACATCCTCATGCTGCCTTCCTCCCTCCTCATCCCCCAGGAATTTTGGCTTAAAACATCTCCAGAGATTTGGATTAAGTTCCTGGCTATTAAAGATGACATTATCCAAACAGACACAAACTGGATAAAATTCAACCCGTTAGTAAAGAAGCTGCTGAGACCTTCAGGCAAAATTCATGTTCCTGGCATGTGATTCTGTTATGTAAAATTAAAAAAATAATATCCCAAGTAGTACAGGAATGCTTCCTCAGGCAGACCTGCTTATATTGCTCCCTCCCCTTACAGACAGTCACTCCCAAATCCTGCTGCCCCCAGCTGGAGTCCACAGCCTTTCATTCCCTGGTACCCCAAAGGTTCCGGCAGCCAGGAGCCACCAGCCAATCCCATCAGAGATGATATTTTGCTGTCCCCATTAGGTTCCAAAAGTAAGGAAGGTATTACATATTCCTGAGCTGATATGTTGTTTAGGCATTATTATTTACTGCTAGGCAGGTATTAGCTTTTGGTTTGCAGGATTTTAGTGGTAAATGAAGGAATCTCTCTTTCAGTGTCTTATAGGATTAAAAATAAAATTATGCACGGATTTAATATTTTCCAAATTTAGAAGGATTTAAATAATCATCACACCAAAGTCTGCTTTCAGATATGTAGCAAAACAGGAAAGGATTAAGGAAGTGTAAAAAGACCAGGAAAAAAAACTAGAGGCAGATTCTATAGATGAGAATTAAACCCAACACAAAAAAATATTGTTTGGAGTCAGTCCTTGTATAACAGGGACTGCACAGACTGAATAGTCAGCATGATTTTGAGGCTTTGCTCTAAATATTGTTTTGTCAATTAACAGAGAAAAAACCTGACAAAATATTTGGGAAAACTATGCAACCTTTCATATATTCTTGAAAAATTCTGCAGGGAGAATGAGGAATAGATTCAAATCATGTTGAGAAAATAAGTTTGTGTTGTTTAGAAAGAGGCGTTACTATTAAGAGAGCTTCACTTCTGGAAACCAGGCTTTTTGGGCCAATCAAAGATTACAAGGAAAACATTCAAAAATTTTCCTCGGAAGAGATGCTCATTAGGTTCACTAGGTTTTCTAGGGATCAGTTCAAAAAGTAACCGACATTTTTCACCTGATTACAACCGGACATGAGCTGGAAAAAATGTCTTGGGTAAATCATGTTACTTCTCAAGTCAACCATCAGTCATCTCTGTTCAGTTTTTTTGTTTGTTTTCTGTGCAGATTTGAACATGTTGTTCAATACCCAAATGCACAAATTCGAGCTCTCTACTAATGCATGAGATATATTTTATTACCAAGCATCTATGCAAAACATTTGAAAATAATGAGCAGATTTAATGCACTGTAACTTGTATTTAAGATCAAGAGACATGCACAGCACTTGTTACGGAAGAGAGCTTCTAAAACAAGGCAAAAATATAAATTACAAAGCAAGGATAACAGAAAATAATCTCAGTAGTACAGCAGCCGAAGACAGATAAACAAGAACAGCCATCACAGTGTGATATACAAGATGTTCATTGCTCATGACTCTGAGCAATAACAGATAACTTTGCATATTTATTAATTCGTGTATTACAATGCTGGCAATAAATTGTGGTCTTTGTCATGAAATGTTAAATATAAAAAAGCAGGCAGAATAAATTAGTTTAGGCTCTGTACATGACTAGTAACTGTGTAGCACCAATAAATAAATTAGTGCTTGAGGGACAACTTATTTTCATGCACAATTCTCTGTTGTGTTCATGTCACATTAATTCTTCATTTGGACAGGTGAGTAGCTGGAGCTCTCAGGGAAACGTATAACCCCAAGTGTCATGTACACTAGGGTGTACACTGATGAGCAGAAAAGGTTTAAGTGAATACTTATTTACCTCCCACATCCCCTGAAACCAAACTATAGCCCAAATTATTTCCAGGATATGGAGGTTGGGATGAGGTACCCAGTGTGGGTCTCTGCAACCTAATCACACCCTTCTTACATTCCCCTCTGGCCCCATCTCCTAGTGTCAAGTTGCCAGTAGCTCTTCCCCATAACATTTAAGCACAGGAGCAGGTAAGATGAAATACAGACCTCTTAAGCATCAACATCAGGTGCACATAATCACCAAAAAGCACAGCTGCTTAACTTAACCATTGGATCATGATTGTGTCCCCCTTTCCATGTCTGATTTTCTCAGGAAATTTGTAGCTCTTCTCCTTTTCTAAATACCCCTTCCATCCTCCCCTGATCACCTTTGGTCAACAGATGTTACTTTGCCCCTTCAATTTACATTCATTCTTCACCTTCATCTGGGGCCAGACAAACAGGTTACCCGTTCCAAATTTCCTCCTATACAGAACTTTTCTATTGTTCCTTTCACAGTCTTCACCTAAAAATGTGGACCTCTGAAGACAACGTAAGCAAACCAATTTGACATGACACCAAATGGTTGTTTAGTTGCCACCTATGAACTGATGGGACTATTTTCCATCCATCTCAACTTGCAGCAGTATGAATGGTTGAAACTGAATGAGAAAATCTACTAAGCAAGCTACATCTGATTAATGGAAACTCTCCCTTTTCTCTCTTATCCCTTCTTTCAAGCTACCAACTTACAGAAAAAGATCTAAAAGTAAGAACTTACTCCATAAAGTATTATGATTTTTGACTTTTCTGGACCTTTTTTGCTGAAGAAACACCAAGTCAGATACATGGCATAAAAAAAAAAAAAAAAAAGAAGTTTGACCAAAATCCATGCTCCACCCCCAAAAACCACAACCCACTCCATACCAAACCACTGCTGTAGAAATTCAGTACACAGAGAGGTTTAAGAGAAAGATGGCAGCTGCTGCTACTATGAACCTGGAAAAAGCACACACCCTAAACCAAAGCTTTGTGAATTTTTATTTAAAAAAAAAAGTTTATTTCTCCTAAGTCCATTACCCCTTTGTTTTTTCTCCAGACTTTGTGTTCCTAACACAAAAATACCCTTCACCTCCTTTCTGACTATTGTCAGCTGAAGAACTCCTAAACACAGCTGGCTGTGGGTGGCAGCAGGAGGCTGAATTGGCAGAAAATTTCTGGCTGAATACAATTATCTACAAACACAACTTTCTGAGGCTACTGATGCCAGGTTTTTTGGGGGGTTTTTTTTTTTTTTTTTAACATTTTCAGTGCAGATTTCCTTCTTCCTTTTCTAACCAAAAAGAACAGTGTAATTCAGAGATAGTTAAATGAGCTACAGATTGTATTTGCCTTTTGCCTATGTGACTGCAAAGGGCTTGAGTCTATTAACATCAGTCACATGAACAAAATCTAGGCTAATAAAGTGTAAGTAAATTCTTACTTTAATTAATGCTCTTTCTAAATAGCAACTAC
Source organism: Calidris pugnax (assembly GCF_001431845.1). Taxonomy (NCBI): domain Eukaryota; kingdom Metazoa; phylum Chordata; class Aves; order Charadriiformes; family Scolopacidae; genus Calidris; species Calidris pugnax. The sequence continues at coordinate 7,236,605 of NW_015091083.1, read as the reverse complement.
TCAAGAAGCAGTATTTTCTCTGTATGAATTTATGTAGTAGTTCTAAACTTTATTCCCCTCACTATTGATGGATCTTTTCAACCATTACCTTCGTGTTTTTAAGGTTAAAAGTTATTTTATGCTGCCATTAAAGCCTGCATTGGAAACCTGGCAGCAATATATTCTTAAGTTTCTTATGTGACCATCTCATGCTTGCTCTTCAGGGAGCTATCTCATGGTTCATCAAAGCTCCAAACTCTCTAATGAGTCATCTGGTTCTTAGTGTGAATGAGGTAGTATTTCTGTTACCAGGTTTGCTTTTAAAGAAAAAAGGTGTGTAAGTGTTGTTGAGCGATTTCAAAGTTATTTAAGGACAAATAGTATGAGAACGCAACTCTCCAAAACTAATATTATAGGAAATCAGTGCATCAGGATATATGTACTTTCCAAGCACACATAGTGTTTACAACTACATACACAGTGTATGTGTTCATAACTAGAAGCAGCACTTAGATGTTTCAAAACCAATGTTCATAAAGGCTTGTGCGTATATTTTATATGCATCAATAGAAAAAAGTTGCCTCTGTTTGATTAACCCTTTATGCATACTGAAAATTCATGCAGGATCTTATTGGTGTTTCTTACAATCCTGCTCCCTCCTCTCTCCACCCCCCCTGCTTTGTCAGGACCAAGAACATTTTGTAAAGTTTATTCAAGATGGTCTTTTAGGACACATGGGACCACTGGAATGCAAATATTTGTGACAGGACTATCTTCATGGTCATGAATTCTCAGGGCAGCCTGTTCCTGGTGGTAATGGGTCACCCCTGCCCTCACTGGGTGCAGAGCCATCCCCCACCCCAAATCAAACCCACAACCAGTGCCCAAGTAGCAGTTTCAGCTTGGGAACATAGGTGCAGATAGCATGGGCTTTGTTCACTGCAATGAATAAAGAACACTTGGATATTGCTTGTTCTCCTTCCTACACAACTGCCAGCCAGGCACCCTGGCCACCCCACGCTCTTCAGTGGGTCAAGACCACAGAGAACCCACAGATCCTGGAAGAGTTGGTGCAATTGTCACACAAGTCAGAAGAAACTTTGCCATCCATTCCAAGAAACTGGATCAGAACTTTAGCCCTGTGGTAGAACTAGTAAAAAACCCAATTATCTCATAATTACAATAGCAGTGCCACTAGCTTTTACCTCCTACTTCCCAGTGCTGGGGAGAATAAAATTATCACAGTGGTTAAATGCTGACTACATTGTGTCAAATAGGGCAAAAACCAACAAATGTTATTTGAAGCAGGACACATGCATCGACAGAGCACTTGCTGCACCCAGATGCCTACACTCAGATTAAAATGCAGGACTTTGACACCTCATTGCCAGTAAACAGCATGTTCTTTTCACCCTCATGGTAACACATCCAGCCTCTAGAATCAAACATTGAAGAGGATGAACCTGACCTATTTCTGAATCTGTACTGACAGCTGGGCCGAGAGTCTGGAGTTGACTAAGTATCTGCATTAAACTTTTCCAATCTGAAAAAAAAATATTCTTTTACTACTCTTCTATGCTAAAAGAAATGACTTTATTTTCCAGTAATTTGTATTTCATTAACATAAGGTGAAAGTGTTTCCATAGAAACACCAGGGATATATAATTTCTAAATAATGATTTCTCCACAAAGAACCCAAAAAAAAATCTTTCAGATTACAATGCAAAATTCTCCAAACACAGTTCGCTTACTAATATTACAGAGAAAACATATGTAAAGACTTTGAATTTTAAATTATAGTTGTAAATTGTTAAAGATATTTTGGGTAGTTTAATATTTCAATCATAGAAAAGAAAAACATGGGAAAACGCTAGAAAACAAAGTCAAAGTTACATTAAGTGTAACTTCACTGTATTCAGGGATTAAATTCATATGTCAATGTAAAGTATGATGGGTCAGTATATCATCTGTATTCAGATCACTCTAAATAGTTCCTTTTATTTTCTATTTTGACTCTATGCCTATATCTTATTTCTTATGCATATTTATTTCTGTAGTCTCAATATTAAGATAAAAGATGCATTAAAATCAAATAGAAATTTTCTGCTTATCATGTGTTCACTTGGGCAGCATCTCCAGTAAAGTTCTAACAAATACTAACTTGGATAAGATGATTATTAAGAATCAAGTGTCCCGTCTGGAGTTTAAAATGAGTTGGAAAAATATCACTTACAGGAGGGACAAGTTTTTAAAACATAAGGATTTCTCTTAATTCCACTCTCAAAGGAATCAAAAAAGCAAGATGAGCCAAAAAAATAGGAGAAAGAGGTGCTCAGGAAGATGAAATATTCTCAGGCTAGGAAGTAAAAAAATCTCAAAGAACTTTAGGGCTGGAGAGGACGGGGATTTGAAGCTGGAGAGGGCATAGGGATTTTATATTTCTTTCATGTCACATCTTTCTTGTATTATTTAGGTATAAAACAAAATGGAGTTAGAAATCCTTTTATGGTGTCTTGACATCGTTTCTTCATATATGTCATATTCCTCAGGGAAAAATTATTTCTATGACTTGGAGGTTAATGTGAGGAAACTGTGAGGGGAAAAAAAATAACCCTGCTATATTCTTTTTTATGTATATGGTTAAGTGAAACAAGAGGAACATCACACAACACAGATGAAGCCAGCGAACTCAAATGCTGGGGCTGATCAGTGGGAGGTGGAGATGTGGGTGTATTCCAGAAACAGCAGAAGCAGGAAGAAGAAAAAAGAAAAAAAGACACAAGCTGAATGAAATGCCAGGCAGATCCCAAAAGCAAGCACTCGGATAACATCTCTGGCCAGACACCTGCATAATACCTTTGAGATAGATTGCTCTTATCTTTCTCCAAAAAAATCTGTTTTTAATACCAGACATTCAAGGGGCAGATTTTTTTTTTTTTTACACGATTTCTGTAAATTAACATGACTATACATTAAAAAAAATATGAAAAACTCACTGCAATCAACTATCCTAGGTGGAAATAACATCCCAAAATACAAAATTTTGTCTGAAAGCATAGGCTATGGTACAGTGTACTGTACAGATAATTTCCCAATGCGGGAGACAGAACACTTAGAAGATGAGGATGACCAGGTGGTTTACAGAAGTTATCCAAAGATACTTTGAAGTGGTGTATGACTGTCTATTCAAGAACATACGCACAAGGGACTAGAAACTAAGGCCACAGGCTCCCACAACCCTGAGTTACTTGATCAGCTACTGTTACAAGCAATTACTATTAGCAGAAGCTTGCTTTGAGCATGAATAAAAATAAGGGTGCTACTCACATACGCTAAAAGGCTTTATTGCACAGTTGCTTGAAGAAGCACAGTAGTTGTGACTCTTAGAAAAGAGCATGAAGTGGGTCCAACACATGGTTCTTAGGTCTGAAAAACGCACCAGGCAACCCAATCCCTGTCGGCTTCTCAGTACGTGCAACATTACTGAGTATCCCCTCCTCACACCCTGACTTGGGCCTCTGCAAAGAGAGCAACCAGCTGCAGTATCTAAAAAAAAAACCTAAATTTTTTGGGGTTTTTCCCAAATTTTTCCCCTGAGATAGTAGGTGCAGTATCTGGGCTCAGACCCTTTCTGTCATGCTCTATCCTTAGGAAAAAAAACCATGAAAAATGGAAAACATGTGTGGAAAAGCTTTGTTTTCTTAAACATTGAAAAAGCCTTTATTCCCAGTTCAATGACTTTCATGAACTACATTCATCATGAGCTTCCTTGGTTTAATGGCCTGGTTTGTACTTCACTCCACATCCCTAATAAACACTGTTAAGATTGAACTGTCTGGGTTAAAGCTGTATGTGCCCAGCAAGTCAGTTTTGAGAACAAAACCGTTCAAAGAGCATAATTAAATCCACTAGGATTTATTCTATGAAACAACAGCCTGCCAGCTAATAGTTCACAAATTTTATTAATAAAGTATGGGATTCTAAAACGTGAGACATACCACCTACCATATTACTCATTATTTTTAAAAATCTGAAGGTTTAAATTCTTACAGGGAAAACTAAAACCAGCTTTTATTAAGATATGTTTGAAGTCAGAAGGTGAGAGGTCAGGTCAGTAAATTACAGCATGTGTTCTCCCGCAACACTTTCCACCATACCCTCTGTTTAAATCCACATTAATTTCCAGTTTTATGAGAAATGAGTTCAGTACCCAGCCCAGGCTCCATAAAAAGGAACAAAGTTCTCTGCTAGGGTCGGGTGTAGATATCACTCCCCCCTACCAACTGGCTTTTGCTGTGCCATGCCACCAGAGCTCTCCTCCTGATTAAAGCTAACCAACATTGGCTTTTCAACCCAGGTAGCAGGGGCATTTCCATTTGGATCACAAGGAATGATTTCTCTCACCCTTGTCATTCTGCAATTCTTAGAGGATGGAGCCAACTGCACAGTGACAACAAACTTGGAGGTCCATGGAGTCAGCCAGCTGTCATAATATCTCAGGTGACAACATCTTTTATTATAAAACCTCTACCCTCGATGAATGTGTCTTTTTTTAGCACTTGCGTAGCAGTGGAAGACCATTATGACTCCATTACAATAGGACCTTTGGCACAGAAACGTTTTTCACTAATTTTATTTCTAGGGCAGCAGAGCTGTCACTCCAGACTACTTATCTGTAATTACCATTTTTATTATAGCAATGAGGAGTTTTGCAGACAGCAGATTTTACCACTATCTCTGAATGTGCAAGTTTTAATTACATATTGAAGCTTATTAAATCAACACCTCACATACAATAAAATTGCTAAGCACAGAATATTGATAACCTGTCCTTCAAGGTCTCGTTAAATTTTTTCCACAAATTTTGTAACATCTTATGAACCATTGTCTTTTTTTTTCCATTTTTCATTTTTTTTGGCAAAGCAATTGTCTAGCCCAGTAAGTTATGATTAAGTGTATGCAGCTGGAATGTTTACTGCATGTTTGCACCTGCATGTTGAGTAATAATACTCCGGAGATTTGATAAACCCACAAAAATCACAAAGACAAAGGAGGACAGGGGATTGGAGAACAGCCTGCAAAAGGCTTGTCTTCTTAAGGGGGTCCAGGACCACGTGAGCATTCAGTTGCATAGTAATGGCCTAATTATAAGCTGTATTTATTAATGCCAATCTGTATTCATACCTCCCATATTATTTAAACATGAAGTAAAAAAAAATATAATTTTGTGTTTCTTGTTAACAGGAAGTCTTCCAAAGATGCTTACTGAAAATGCATATTATTATCCTGAGGCACCATAACATCCATATTAATCTCTCAAGAGAGCTCTTGGGAGGGCTGTTCTATGATTATATAAGATGGTTTTGAATGTTTTCACAAGATAATAAATAGTGTCAGCTTTTCCCACTGCTTTCAATACTAAGTTCTCCAAAACTACCGCATCTCCTGTTGACATGGTTTTGAATAAAACTTGAGTATTTCCTGAATGATAGCTCAGACTGGCAAGAGACTATATATAATCAGATAATTGCATTGTTTCACAGTACATTTCTTATGAAAGTTGAATAAAATGTATTAGAACACCAGAGTATGGTCTCAAGTATAAAGACAATCAGAAGGTGGAAAAAATAAATGTAATAAAAACCCAACAAACACAACAGCACATTTTGTCTTATGATCAGCACTTAGTAAACCACTTCACTCTGTGTAGTTAGCAACCAGATGGAGGAGCCAAGAGTCTGTTCTTATAACTGGCACACACCAAAAAAAAAAAAAACAACCAACCAACGGTTCTACAGCTATGGGAATAAAATAAGAGCACTAAGTAATCTGAATGTATTGTCCTTTTCTGTGCTTTGATATTCAAGACCATATTAATATTCTGGTCAGATCCTGAGAATCTAAGTCACTCTGCAGCAAGGCACTGAGCAATTCCTGATAAAATCCTTAAAAGTGATTAGAGAAAATGGCTATTTTGAATAACTATTGTCAAGAAAGCTGTGTTTTACAGAGAAGAAGATCAAATTTTCAGACAAATAAAAAAGGCTAAATTTGTAAATATATTGCACTAAAATCGGTTCAATATAAATGTTGAGCAGCTTAAGTCAGACACTCAAAACCTAAAAGTTGGCTAAGATCTGTTGAAGACCACCCAAAAAAAATCATTTTTGGCTACTCAAATCCATGCTTTATGACATCGTCTTACTAAGTGATATTATTAAAAAATTACTTTGCAGTCACCTGTCTCATTCAGTGAGTAGGAGGCACATTAATTAATGAGGTTTGACTTCCCACCATTGTACAAAATGTGCCATGAATAAACCCCAAGGCCACACAATTCAAACTGTTCTTGACAGAGTGATTTCTCTCCTCTCAGGTGTTTAAACACTGTTCACTGTTACAAATTCTCCCATTTTGGGAAGGCTTCCATGCTTACACTTTTCCCAGTACCCTTGAAGCTGCCTTTCCTGACTCTACACAACAGGTTGTGTGGGTGCTCCTTAAGGCATGCTCTGACCTGTGATTTTTCCCCACCCCAAATGCCATGGGAAGCCCCTAAGCCCTTACAACACAGACAACCTGTACACCAAACAGGGGGAGCGTGTGGGGAGGATCAGGACAGACCACGAATGCCTTGGATTTTCTTACAAGCATTAGTGGTGAGGGCCGAAAATAGGCAGAGCTGCAGGCTCCTTCAAGCTGGACCTCTTTTTCTGGGGACAATGGGACTTCATTGCTGATTTCTTTTCTCTGACTCCATTCTTGGGCTCACCTTGCTGCCTCAGCAGCTCTAACATCACCCCAGCAGCTGATTTATCCTCTTTCTGCCTTTAAACTTCAAGTTCTGGAGTATTTTAAGAGGCAGCTATGCTCCTCTGCCACTGTCAGCTCTTCCCATTAACCTCAATCTCCATTTCTCTGGATTCCACTTACATGCAAAAACTTTAGTCCAAACGGGTAACATCTAACAAAACCATAATGAACTGAAAACTGCATCTTACCTTGAGAAGTAGCTGATGACTGTGAGAGACGCTGCACAAAGCCGTTCTCCTCCCTGTGAGCCAGCAAGTGTATCAGAAAGAGGAGGAAGCTTCTGAGAGACTGCTTAAGATAACTTTTGCAAGGTGAATTGTTAGGGCTCGTTACAGCTGATGTCTGAATGCTGACACCTGGGGTTCATTAGCAATTCCCCCTGCCCCCTTCCCAAAGAAATTTCCCTCCAAAAGTGTGATTTTGTTGCAATTGAAATAATCCATAGGAAAGAGCTGCTCTTTCAAACTGTCAACTAATTTTTTTTCATTATGATTCTCCAGTCCTTAAGCAGTACCATGATTTTTCCTTAAAATGAAGTTTAGTTCCAGTTTGCTATCTGAAGCGTATATGTATATACACATAAATACATACACACATAAACACATAAACTTTACATTACTGTCTTATTCACATAAATACATACACACATAAACACATAAACTTTACATTACTTTTTTTCTCCACACTGAGAAGTCTAGAACAAGTAAGAAGTCAGGCGCTACCAAAAAAATGATGATTTGAAGTAGTGCTAGAATTTGGCTGAAATTATGCTTAAGTAATAGGTAGACCTTTTGCCTTGGAGACTGAATTCACCCCGAGATATTACTCTAATTGAAACTACATTAAGGACATGTATAATATTTGTACAACAGATTTGTACACTTTCCTTAAAAGGAGAATTATACACAAGTATGGGCAGATGGAAAGAAGCCACCCTGTACCTATCTGTTTCTCTATCCATCTGCCTGCATTGGCCTCCCTCAGTACATGGAAGTCTCTCTTTGAAGAACAGGGTGTAAGCTGGCCCTTTCCACCCTCTTTCAACTATCCCAGCAGACCTGTTCCTCCAGTGCCACCAGCTAACAGAGGATCCTGACGCCTTCTTCCTTACCTTCCCTCCCTGTTCACAGGCACCCCATCAGTCCCAAGACTGTCATCATACCCCAGTATTTAGCTAACCCTAAAATATAATCATATTTAGGCAATAAATAGGAAAGAAACAAAAATACAGAAAATAATTATGGGTCAGATCCATAGAGAAATATAAGCTTTGGATTAGGCCCTATAATTATTTTTGACCTTCTACATCTGCAAAAACCTAGCAGTGATCAGATCTTTCTGACGCAAGTAAAGCATTTTGAACTTATTTTGAACAGATATGTCATTCTTACCTTAATTATCATGGCCAGGCAGAACATCTATTTCCAAATTGCTCTTGAGCTAATATCCTTTGTTCAGTTAGGTCTATTAGCATTATAATTTCTACATCCTGGGAACTTTTATACTATTTTTAAAGGTCTTTTTCCCTAGATTCAAGCTTAAATCAATCACAGATGTTCCATAGTAGATTCTTTAAACAGAATGGGCCAAATTGCAAATTTTTACCTTATAATTGATTTCAATGGGGCTGTGGTAAGTGCTTGCAGTCTTGCAAAGATGCAGTTGCTTCAGGGGGATTATAGCTGTGCAGCTAGAGTAAGTACAGAGTTAATCCCCATGTGCTGCAGATACCCACACATGAATGCAAATCCAATGCATAAACCTCTAATACAGATGACTGACATTAGTTTCAGTATAACATGATACTCCTGAAACCAGTTAAATCAGGCTAGAGAGAGAGCAGTTCGACCCAGATTTGGAATACCCTCCAAAACGGATGGAGAATTCACACTTCGTGGTTTAGTTGCACTTTTTATTAAAACAGAAGTGCAGACTTTACCTTGAACATTGCTCCTCTGTCTTCCTTTGCTTGCCAAACATTAAGTTTGTGTATGAGGTTTTTGTACAAACCAGAAAAGAATTGGCTTAAGTAGAAAAGATATCATAAAGAAAAAGCAATTTGTTTGACTGTACAGATAATAATTTCACCAAAGTGCCATTACAGGGCCCTGACTGAAATTACTCTCAGCTGACACAATTGTAAATGAGAAGGTGATTTTATCAGCTGTGAAAACTGCACACAGAGGACACATACACAGACACTTCTCAACTTTAAATGTGTGATGCTTCGACTAGCAGATGGGGACCGGGTAAACAACAACCGCATGAGTTCTCTTTAAGGAGTTCTGCTACCATCTTTTTTTGGTCTGATGCCTCTGGAAATAATTAGCAAGCCCTCATAAATGATATTTATAATATATAATACTGACAAAACCTGAGGTATACAGTAAGTCTCTTAAAAAAAAGAAAATACATAATGAATGATGATCACCTACAATATTAATTATAGATTCTGTGCAAGTTAGACTGATTCACAGTGCTTAAGGGTCTGCTGCTACATTTACATTTTTACCATGAGCCTTTTTGGTTTGTATCGTCTTGAAATATAGATTAAAACTCCACAGCCAGATGATTAATTAAGTCTAAAAAAACCCTGCGTGCCTGATCTCCATGTACTGAAAATGAATGTAGTGCAGTTTTTACCCTAGATGAATATCCAGCTCTGAATTTCAGTGGGACCCTAAGACTTTGGGACTGAAGCTTTTATTTACACAAAAAGTAGACTTTCTGGAACATCAGTTCTGTAATTTATTTTTGCTGGGTGAGAGAACAAATGTAATCGTATTTTGATATGAAGTCAGTATGTTTCATAAATTCTTCAGATGCAATCTTTCATCTGGAAAAAAACACCAAATTTTGGGTTGCTTAGTGGAAAACTCAATGGAGGACAGGAGACTTGGACAGAAAAATTAACCAATCTCTGCCCAAAGTGTGTGGTACTAAAAAGTCCCACATGGGAATTCAAAGAAATTGACTGTGCATCTCAGTATCTGGGATATCTGACTGCAAAAGCTGATAAGAACAGCCACATTGCACAGCACAGGAATACTTTTTTAAACTCTTTTGGAGAACTGAATAATGTGGCTGAATAGTGAAGCAATGATACGCATTTTCCAACACCTTGTTTTTGCAGAGGAAATGTGTCTTCTGATGAATTATTCAAAACATAACTGCTAACCTATTTAAGTTTGAAAATATGTGTACTGTAATCAGGAACCATGTTTCTCAGCTGTTTGAACAGCTACACTCCAGCTCTGGCATTCTCTGAAATGCCTGCACAAAACAGTAAATGAAGATAACTATGTCCAGCAAACCATTCTGAGCAGTAAATCTTTCACAGTTCTGGGCCAGTGTGTTAAAGAAATCTAGATGTTCCCTAAATATAGAAAAGCTAATTTAAGTATAACTTGCAGAAAGTGTGTAAAAATACTTCTGACTTCTGCAAGTCTTTCCAATGTAACTTAAAGCATGACAGCTGGCCCACTCATGTCAAAGGGTTAATGATATTTCTTCAGCAATTTATCGAGGTTAAAGATTTTCTCTAAAGAAATACAACCTCAGTGGAACTATTTAGGTACTCAGTCTGCCTTTCAACATGGAAGATTAAATAAGCTGTAACATTTTGCAATTTTAATTTATGGTGCGTTTTCCAGCATCTTCTCATTAGTTTCATTTTGAGGAAAATCAAACATTAATATAGGAATCATGTGATCAGCAAATTTATGTAATGTGCTGATTTGCCCTCAGCCATTGCCAAGGAATTAGCACTAAACTTAGAAGCAATTGCAGTGCTCCAGTATTTGAACCAGAAACAATTCAAGTATTAGTAATTAGTGTTAAAGCACAATAATATGCTTAGTTAAGGCAATCTCTAAACTGCCTTATTTATTATGTATATTATAGAAATTCAATTTCAAATTGCCACATACAACTCATTGGGATTTCCCCTTCAGTGAGGAGTTTCTTGGGTTTGGTTTTGACATATTTGAAAGGATATTAATTATGTGGCAATGGCTGCTATAACACACTTCAATCATCTCAGTAAGAAAAGATACATCAGATTTTATAATCATATTTGAAAACTGTTCAAAACTTGTGATTTTGCTATTTTAACATTTTTAGATCTTCCAAGCATGTGTGTACCTGATTAATCCCACATTCTGTATTTACATCCACAGAGCTATTCAGTTAAATGTATGATTGAGTTTTTCCAGGCCCAGGACCTTCAATAATGTGGTTTAGACCTTCTGTAATCTGCTTTGGACTGAGTCTTGCATTTGCTTAGATAAGTATTTCAATGACTGATGGGTATTCCAAGTCTCAGACATGTGAAGGTCAATAGCTAAACAAAAATATTACACTAATTTATAAGTAAGATATAAGAATAATAATTTATAACTTATCTGAAGAGATAATTGACAGAATACTAAGAAAGACATCCTGACTCGCTTGTTTCAAATTCAACTGTCAAGATTTTACCAGTGCTACACAGGTGTCCACAAAATATCTCTCTATATTTAAAAAAAAGTAAATGAATACCACCACTGTTGCAGAATCAAGTACACAAAATTCAAGAACACCTATGCAACACTGAGGAATATAACAGAGTCTTAAATTTCATGCTTATTCTTATTTTTTTTTCAGAACAATAACTCATAATAATATGACTATAATGTAGTTTTACTGATGTAATAAAAAAATACCTTGCCTGCAGAACCCTCCCTCCCATGTGGCAGACGTGGGAACTGATGTGATGCATGAGACAGGGGATTCCAGCCAGAGTAAGAATTGTTTCAAGATTAAGGGATTTGAATACTGCCTTGGGGAAGCATCTGCCTCATCTACATTATGTGGTGGAATATATGTCATTTACACTGAGACTGTCAAAAGTGGGCACTAGTTGTGTGTCTCTGTTTATGGATATTTAACATATATTTGTAGGAAAGCTGGCTAGTCCCCACTGCTTCCAGAATCAATGGAAACTGTTGGTTCAGCATATTGTCTGGAAATCCAGGTTGTGGTCATTCCCAAGTAAATGGCAGTTCTTGATTTCACAGCCAGTAAAAACAAATAATTAAGGCTTGTGATGTGCTCAGATACTACAATGGGCATGATTTGAAAAAGAAAGAAAGAAAGGAGTTTGTACACTATGCAGTAAATGGATACAAGCTGCTCACTGAAGGGGGCAAGCACAGCCCCTCCACCCCACTAGTCTGCCTCTCCTGGGGCAGGGATGAGGGGCTCAGCAGGCAGGGGCACCCACCTCTCAGAAAAATTCTGTTCCTGCACTGAATAGCAGAAAAATAAATAAAATATTGAGCATTGTCCATTCTGCTCGCTGAATCCAGCCTACACTACCGCCTCTGGAGTTTCATGTAGGAAGAGAAGATGCCGAAACGAAGATGCTGAGGAAACTTTCACCAATGAGCACCTAACAAGAGTATACGCGCCTTTTCCATCTTCAGCGAAGTCATTCCAAGTTCATCTTTTCAGTGTCACTCCCTGGCTTTTAAAAGCCAGAGCCTCAGATGCCATCAGCTGGGATTGCACTGACACTGGCTTGATTCAACAGAAGGGTTCGAACCTTTGGCTCCGCTGAGGAGATTGCAGTCATTTTAGCTAATGGAATAATGGATAGCAATCTTGGGGTTGTCACTCTCAGTCTGAATTGGTGCTAGAGAGGAATGGACACTTTACTAGATTTTTTTCACAGATATTTGTGACAGCAGAGAAATGATGATTCCCAGTTCATTTCCATGCACTTGATTGAAGCATGCTCTCCTAAAACCCTCAATTCTCTCTTCCAATTTCCCCTTCTCCTCTCTTCTCTCCAAACTGCCTTTTTCACAGCTTTGTGTCTAAGCTATTTCGTGGTCCTCATTTCACGCTCCTCTCCTCTCAGTTCTGATCTTTGCCCTGTAAACCCCAGTTCAAATCATCTACAAATTACACCTGAACTGTGGCTTTTCAAAGTCCTATCAGCCAACCCAATTTGGATAGAATTTCAGAAGAACACGAATAAGACAAACACCACACCAAATTTTGACTAGTTTGCTGACAAGAAGTAAATTTTTAAACTTTTTTTTTTTCTCCATAGGGGCCGAACTTGGTAATTTCTTAGCCTTACAATTAGTTTTAGCTGAAGTATTTCCAAGCCATTTAAACTACCCAGAATCATTGAAACCTCATTTAGAATTATCAGTCCAAATAGCTGAATGCTAGCAAAGCTTGAGGCAAGTGAAAAAGTGGTCTTACTACAGAGAATAATTTGGACTTCTTGAAATTTGCCACTGATTTCTGTGTTAACAGCAAATGCAAAAAAAACCCACCAAGACAAAAATAAATATGTGTGAATGCGTTTACCCATTTAGAAAGTTCTAGAGCTGTATTAGTAAAGTTTTGTAAAATTTCCTTGGACCAAATTTATTTCCATTTATCCATGAAGGGTCAAGTCCTATAAATTTCAAGTTTTTTGGACAGTTTACAGACAAAAATTGAAATTATGTTGATGAGGGCAATGGCACTTGTGCCATTTTTACCAAATATTAGTAATCGCAAGATGTGATACACCCAATAAGTGATGTAAATATAAGCTAAGTTACTTCTATAAGTTGTACAGCTATCAAATATAAGATCCAGAAAGACACTCTCCATATCTCCTTCCTAACCCTACCTATATCTGTTTTATTTTGATTAAAACTACCTCATTACTCTGTCTTTTTAATTTTTTTTATTTATTTTCTCTTGTTACCACAAAATTGCTTTCTAGATTGTAAACTTTCTTGCACAGAAATCATATCTCATTGCTTTGAGTTGTACCTGTGCAACTTTCAGGTGAGAGCATTCATATTCTACTGCAAATTTGCTCTTCACGTTAACAAAGGTTATAATTAGACAAATAATAATAGAAAGACAGATTGCAGATCCCTTAGTCACAGTGCTGAGCTATTACTCATGTGAGCTGCTCCATGAGAACAGTCCCCAACTGCATGACTCGTGTGAAAAACTGAGCAGCTAGGGCTCCAATCTGGTCCATTGCCATTTTGTAATATTGTGCATTTGTGTAAATTGTTCTAATTCAGAGGTCTCTTCAGCTCAAATGTCTCTTTGAATGCACTCTGTTGCAGTAAAAGATTAATTTCCAAATGGCAACACCCCAGCAGGAGACAGCACAGCAGCTAGTATGAGGGGATGTATACAGTATCTAATTATTTTTTATGTTTTTCTAAGTTTAATCATACAGGTCATCAACATTCAAATATTTATGTGTAAACTTCAGCCCTTCCAGTGGATCTACAAATGTGACAAATAGCAATATGACTGTTCTAGTCTTCCCAAAATACACATGGTATGTCTTCAAATTATACTGACATCCTTTTCCAAGCCATGTTCCCACGTTCCTGGGAGAAAAACTGGCATGTTGGATGGAAACATGTAGGCTGGTTTAGGACATGGGTTGAACAACAACAGCTTAGGCTATCCATATAAATATTGTCACTTAGTCAACCAGACATGAACATTTTCTCTCCCCTATCCTGTTTGAACCTCTGCTGGCTCCGGTACTTGTACATCCATGGTGGCACCCCTTCCTGTCCTGCTCCAAAAGATCTACGGCCAGGCTGCCAGCCATGGCCATCATCCTCACAGTCTTCTTTGCTGTGTTTTTTCCTGGTCATAAATAATCTTCCTTAAATGTTGCTGAAGGATCAATATTTTTATGAGTTTGAAAATGGCAAGAACATATTTCAAATGCAATTTATTTTCAAACAGGAAATAGCAGAGCTAATTAATCCAACAGGATAAATTAATCGATTTGCATTAAAAATGATGCTTTTCACTTTAGAAAATGTGAAATTATATTTTATTTTATTTTAAATAATTGTTTGTTTGAAAAATATATTTTGTCTGTCATAAGCTTTTTTGGAAAGAAGCAGTGAGTCAGAATATGGAGGGATTTTTCAAGAGGAGCTTAATCTGTTGGATGGCTTTTTGGGCAGTGATTCATCTTTTCCCACACAGCGCAGAACAAGAGCATATCAGCATTTTGGACTTTCAATTTCTACTACAGTTAACAAGTTTCTGCTTTACACTTTCTTACAACAGTGGCTGTTCTCACAGAAATTACACCGTTGTGCTATCAATACAGTGCAAATGCCCACATGTGAAAGTAGTGAAGAATGGCCAGGGAGGAGGAAGCAGTGAGTAAACATTGCATTTTCTTTTCATTTTTAGGTACTGAAATTTTTTTTCCCCTTAAGTCAGTCAATAAAATGGGATTCTGGTTTGGATGTGTTCTTCAGGATTTTCTCTCTTCTCCTTTCTTTTTCATTTACAGTAGTGAGTACAACCAGCTAAATGAATTGCAAGGTATTTTCCTTAAACCATCCCTTTTTTCCTCACTTGTACCTTCGAACTTTATCCAACTTTATTTTTTTTGAAATGTACAGAGTACAGAATTAAATAAATTAAAGGTACCCCTCAATTAACTGAATACTTCAAGTGTTGCTAATGTGGAAAAGTGAGAGTAGAGGAGAAAAGTCCGACTCCCCCATACTCCAACTCTTAATATCAGATGTCTGAAAAATCTCAGGAGCAAAGGAAAAATAAAGAAAGTGAAAGGATAAGTACCCCAAGGCTGAATAGGCATGAACTGGCAAATTTGATGATTTAGGATTTCAAAATGAAAAAAAATATTGAAAATATCCTGCTCACTGAACTTGCTCCCAAGAAATCTCGCAGATAATTAAATTTACCTAATAGTGAGCTAATTGTGGTTGGACAGTGGCCTGACATGAAAGAAAGGGCAGTACCTATTATTCCTATCACCTGTCTTGTGTTGGCTTCATGTCTTCTTGCAGCTGGGAGGACAATCTAATCCCTTTGCTGAGACCAGTGACAACTGAGTCACTATGACAATTTGTAGTTACACAGGCATAAGACAATAATGAAATTTCTGATGAGAGTTGGAAAAACACAGAGAATAAAAATGCACTTTAAATGGGTCCTTCCCTAATGCAAAGAGATATCAGGAAAAGACTCCATAATTTCCCAATGAACAATCAGAGCGATGGAGAAGGAGGCAACTCCAATTTAGAAACTCAGAGGACTGCCAAGTGTCTGGGAACACACCTAGAAGAAGGAATAGAGGATAATTATCTCATACACAAAAATTAAATATAAGATAACACCAACTCCATTTCCAGAAGTAACAGTGTAAGTAATTTATAAAATGGGCACCCTGGAAGACCAGCAAATGCATTTCAGCAGACTGTCAAAAGGCAATCAAATATCTGAACACACATACATCAAACTTAGACTGGTGACAATTAAAAAATCTCATTCTTTGCTGGTTTTTAGACCACCCAAGATTTGTTAAATGAATGTCTGTTGTCTGATTGAATTTTCAGAGAAATACCCATGTTGAATGCTTTGTCCAAATAAACACTTGAGCTGCAGAGGGACGTTAATCAGGATTTACAACCATGGATCAGAGACAGAATCTACTCCATGACTTCCATCTCCATTCAGATGTTGGTACAATATGTAGTTTAGGAAGCAAAATAAGATTCTGCTGTGGAAGTGTAGCTGGAACCACTTCACACTAGAGACCAGACTAGAACACACCCAGTGTACATGGGGACTTAGAACTGTGCAGGACAAAAAAAAGCCAGTTTCTTTATTTTTCTTTTTTTTTTTTTTTTAAGTCACAACCTTCTTTTGTTGAATAAAAGATAAAGGGAAAAAAACCTCTATAGTTATTTATTTTAAAAACCATTTTTGAGAACACTGAGAATTTTAATTAAAAAGCCTTTTGACAAATTTTCCTAAGAATGACCAAACATATTCTGTGTTGGTGTGTGATTGGCTTGGTGGCTTATTTGAAAATTAATTAAATTTAAAAGGAACTGTGATAGCAAGAAATGTTCCATGTGTTGGTTACCGATCTTGGACAGAATAATTCATGCCCAGCGCTCTGTTCTTCTGCAGAGGGATGTCCTTCCAAAACAACTAGAAGGCAAACCGCCGCTATCATGTAGGGAAACTTTATTGTCCTTGCTCTACCTGCCACAGGTTTCCAGCGTTGTCAAATCTACCAATCATAAATGCTAACCTCATTTTCAATAACATAAAAAAGCAGAACCTCTGCAGACAGTTTCCATTGGCCATGGAATTTATTTTTGCAAGTTCATGGAGGAAATGTTCGTTTTCTGGGGAAAAAAAACCAACTCAAACCACAAAAAAACCCCAATGAGCTTATCTTCCCAAGTATTGGGACAATATCAGATGTGATGTATCTATAGAAGTGATGTAGTGTTTTCTTGCTGCGCATGGTTAGCAATGCAACTTTTTCCACTAAGCACAATAGTGGTATGCTGCAGTCAGCAGTGCCAGTTTAATAAAGCTAGAATACATCTTAACAGATTTCTAAAGCTTAGTTGCCAGTAATTGCTGTTGCCATGTTCCTTGTGGCCAACAGCATATAGTCATAGCATATATAGTTAAAATAATATGGTCTATTGTGTGTATTGTCTGTATTAAAGGCTTCTTTTATATCTAACTAAATTTTTTGTTGTATTTTTAAATATCCTGACCATTCCCTTGATTTTTTTTTTCATATCAGGGATATAAGAATGAGCAGTGACTACCCAACAAATCCCTTTCAGCTCAGAACAATAAAATAAAAAATGCTATGGGCTAGTATAAAAAAGCTGGATACATGAACAATACAGTTGGATTTACTGAAAAACAGGAATGGGATACGTGTATGGAAATTGGTTTAATTCTCTTTATCAGCCAGAACACATATATGCAGGCTACATTACACGTGCACAGCAAGTACACTATGAGCAGGTAATTAATGATCTGCAGCTCAGAGGCCTGCAATGCAGAGGAAAAGGAGGCAGAGGCTACTGGTACTCTGTTGCAGTGATTGGCAAAGAAACAAAGAGCTAAGATTTGGTGTGAAACATGTCCTGTTCTTGAGCTTTCTCAAGCAGGCATACAGAAGGTAGTAAAAAGAAGACAAAAACCCAATCCCCTTTCCTTTTCATCTCTACATAAAGGATGGCAATCACGACAGCAGAGAACACTTGCAGCTGATTCAGCTCATTCATCAGCCCTTGTTTGGGCTTAGCCCCAGCTCTCATTGAAGTCAAGGGGAGCATTTCTTTTGCCTTCTGTGCCAAAATGGATTGAGTCTTTCAAAGTCCTCTGGGAAAGCAAAGAACTCTCCTTTAGCAAAAGCCGAAAATGCTCTTTCCTCAAGCAGCAAAAATGCTAAAGCAATTGCATGTCAGACATCTCAAAGTGGTCTGGCAGAGCTGCTATTACCTTCCCACAGCACACTGCACCTGGAGAGAAGCCACAGTAAAATGGGAAGTGCTTATCCTTCCCGAACATACACCACCATCTATTATCCCTTGTATAAAATGAAGCAATTCTCTCTTGTCTATCTGCATGAGAGCAGTGAGGCAGAGCTCTCTGGTGGCTCCCATGAGCAGAAACTGAGGGAGCACCTTTTTTTTTTTTTTTTTTTTTTTTTAAACCAGTAGTCTTTATTTAAGGCAATTATTTTCAAAGCTCTGTTTCTTTGAATAAATCCAAGAAGAAGTAGTTTTTCTTGCACAATGTTCCTGTCACACATGACTCAAAATAGTCTTTGTTTTTCCTTTGGAACACACTAAAAGTTCTTGCTATCACAGAGTACTCACAAAACCCCTTTCACTGCGCAGTTCTGCTGCTCCCTCATGTTGCAAGGCTTTTCTCAGCCATCTTGCTCCTGAAATGCAGAAGGGGGGTCCTACTTTCCCCACCCACTACAGCCCATGTAGCAACAATGCAAAAAGCAGTTAAGATTTTCATAACTCTGGAGATCTCTGATTTTTTTTCTGCAAAGTTAACATCCTGTGTGTGGAATTACTCCTTCTTGCTGACAAAAATATTACTTTTTTTTTTAAATAAGGCTTGTATTCTTTTCCCCCTTCATGCAGCAGCACTAAAGCACTCACAGGGCATTTATGAACATATCTATTCCTGTTCAAGGGCTTTCACGTGCACCAGTGTATCAGCTAGGTATAATCAAAACGCCAACGGAGACTTGCAGAAAGTACCCTTTCCATTAACCTTTTAAACGTGACAGTCACGTTGTGCAAATTGAAATCCATCACTAAATTGCAGCAGGATTGTTTCTAACTGAGACAAAAGTCTCTTCTCTGCTCTTTGGCTCCACTTCTGACAATGTGCCCTTTAAGATCCCCTCTGGAAACCAGCTATATTTATGACTACCTTGACCTTATTCATTCCTCTCATTTTGTGTGTTTCACACCAAATCTGGTGCTGCTATTTTTCTCAGCTCACACTTAGGTCATCTCCAGTCTCATATATGACTTAAGGAACTTGTCTCCATGGCCCTTCCCTCTCCACTTCTCCTAGCAGGGTAGAAGGCTTTGAAGGGGTGGGTTCCTTGTGCTGTTAATTTTTGGTACACCAACACAATGCAGACATCATCGTGGATAAGTTGGCAAGAATTTTTTTATTTTCTTCCCCATTTCTAATGTGAAGCAGTACAAGAAAGAGAGAATGGTGTGTCTCAGATAATCTATTGTCTCTGAACAAAGTATTTCATTGGGTTTACATGATTCAATAGCATAATTTTACTGATTGGCAGGGAAGACAACCTCAAAGATGAGGTTGTAACTGATTAGCCAGTCAATACAACAATGTTGCAGAATCTAACTCAGTAATTGAATTAGAAATGTTACGCGTGGATTGAGATTTGATAAGGACCAAAATGACATGGCTGGGAGCCTGTCATCTGGCTAGCTAAGAGCTAGAGGGGGAAAAAAGAAGTGGCTGTGTAAACTGGCAGAAACCTTTGAAGATCTGTACATCACTGAGGACTTTAGTACGAAAGTGGCCAACAAGCCAGTTTATTCTTTGCTTGACCTGAGCTTGTAGATACGAATGTATTGATGGAAGTCAAAGATATTCAAATGTCTGTGGAAGAGGCTGAAGAAACTGAGACTTGCAATTGCATGTCAATCCTGAAGTACACACAGATGGAGGGCATGGGGAAATGCATGATGTTCCTGAGTGGCACTACTCAGGTCAGAAAAGGAATCAGGAATGGCAGAGAGGATGGGCAGGATAAACACAAGCTCTCCAGAAATCAAACACACTATGGGAATCCTGGCCACACCAGAACTTGTAAGGACAAGCTGTAACCCAGCCACTAAAATGAGTCACAGCTCTACTTCTACACACAAAGAGCACCTTTGCTGCGGAGGGGCATGGAGTCTCTTTTCCCATGCTGAATCTTCCCAGTGAGCTCTAGCAGAACAGAATAACCCAGAGGACAAGGAAAAAGCTGCTCTCATAGCAGGAGAAGGCCTCCGACAAGCTGAAAAACTGCTTTCCAGTTGATACAATGCACTACTGAGTTTTTACAAAGACTGCGTACCAGCAAAATGGCTGGATGTCTCCAGAGGAGACCCAAATACACAGCAAAGCCTTTCAACAAGAATTCATTTCCGTAAGCAGCCCTCATGAATAAGTTCAGCATCCTCGCTCAAAGACATGTGCCTTTTTTTTTTTTTTCAGAAGAGAGACAATTTTACCTTGAGGACATGACCTGGGATGGGTATAATGGCTAATGACCCCCATGCAATCTCCCTTTCCTCAAATGAAGTTGAGTTGGAAGACCTGGCTACACAACACCAGAGGTGAGGTCTCACATCTCCTGTGGAATAGCTACTGTTTCCAGACCACTGCCACTGGTCAGGTAAGCAGGGAAAAAAATCCTCACAGCCTTTCTGGAGTACACAATAACTGAATCCTTTCAGGCCTGAAAAGAAGCCTGAAGTACCGCTTCTAAATTTCCTCCCTTTCACATTAAGAACCAGAGCTAATGTTTGTGGTTAGGAGGGAACGGAAAGCCTGAGGACAGAGAGAGCTTGCTACAGCAACAGCTTCTGTTCTTCAGAAATAAATAAATAAACAAAAATTCTCTGCTCAAAAGGAAATGTTACATTGTTATACTTTGAAATACGCAGGGATTAACTCTCCAAAACTTGTTGGCTATCTTTTGAAGGAGAACAAGGTGCTTTTGGGATGTTAAAGTGTAAAACCCTTTAGCACAGGTGCTACCTGTATAGCTGGTTAGCTGAACCTCACTAGTTGCATTTGTTATGCTATTTTATTTGTAATGCATTGTTTGGAGTGTTATTGTTTTAATCTCTGAGCCGTACTGTGGTACAGTGAGCTGAGTAAATCCTGTTGAAACTCATGACAGGATACTGCTACTTCTGAGATTGGCAAAGATACGAAACAGTTAAAAATTAACAGTGAATTATCTATAGACTCTGAACGCTATAACCATAATGCTGTTGTGCTGAACACTCACACCAGAAGCTGTCACCATCAACAGAAAATTCACATTCTGAAGCAAGATGAAGGACTACACTGAATTTTGTTTTCCTAAGGGGTATGTGCAAGAAGTTAAATAAGGAACACCCAAAGAGAGCCAAAGGCAAGTTGTCAAGGGAAGATCAAGGAACATGGTCCTCAGAAAAGCCTTGCAATAATGGTGGGCAGGTGAGGGACACTTTGCTATTTGAAACAACCTCTGTTTAGGAAAAAGGTATCCATAAACATAATTGAAGTGAAGATGACCAGCAAACCACATATGGATTCACTACAACTGCGAGCAACTTAATTTCTCTGTGATGGATAAATAATCCCAGTTGCTAGTGACATGAAGCACAGATTCATGTGATGCTGTGTTGCACTACACAGTCCCTATGTGTAAATAAGCAACACCATCACGACCCTGGTGTGGACAAGTCAATGTTACCCATTAGATTCATAGATGAGGTATCAAGAAGTGAATATGGAAAGAGAAACTTCAGTTGTTTTCAAATCCTCACTACTCACAGGAGTGCACGTCCTGCAATGATGGGTGCTGCTCCCAGCATCCAGTCTGAAAAGTCTCAGCCTTAGCAAATGGTCCCAGTAGAATGAAATATTTAAGATCAACTTCAAATATGTTCTTTAAGCATTTTTCTAAGTGTAGATAGACTTAATGTGGTGCTGGGCATTTTTTCTGACTCCAGCTAAGGTGGCTGGCTCTTTTGTGTCAACTTGATCCCAGGGGCTCTGTGTACTTCAGCTTTCTCTGAATGCCATGGTGAAAGGGGCTCCTAATCTATAAACAATTTCCAAAAGAGTAATTAAAAAAATGGATCTTACACTGTAGTACTTACGCTTTGTTATACTGGGGCAGAGTTGATTTGCTGGATGTGAAAAATTGAACTGCCACCTCAGTTAGTGTTTTCAATCTCTGATCCTGTTCCACATCCATGACTTAGCCCTGTGTAGAGAGCAAAGTTCTTGTTTCAAAGAGGGCCTAAAGATTCCTGAAATCTGTTTTAAGATAGAAATGAAAACCCACAATTTCAAAATTCTCAGCAAAAGATATGACTGAAGGCATTTTTTTTTGAGTTGATCAGAAATTTTTCAATGAAGTTTGGTTTTTAATTATTTTTAACACTGTAAAATCACATCTTACAAAGCAACAATACTGAACGAAGTAAAATTAAAAATAAATATTTTAACGTTTTTTTCTTGTACTCTTCAAATACCTTTTTTTTGACTTACCTGAACTGCACCCTGAGATGTTTATTTTTCTTTTTCAAAATCAAAATAATATCTAATCAAGTGTGGTAGACTAAGAAGATTTGGATAAAAACACTTATTAACCATCTCTGTTTCTGTGAATAATCAGAGAAAATTATGACAGGGTTAAAAATAAGGATATTAAATACCTTCAAAGCTGTAACAATAGAATAAATGCCAGAACAGCCTTTCGTTTAATCTAATAATATCACATCTAGCAGGTTTGCATTTTAAGTCAGACAGCAGGAGCTATTTTAAAGAACTTCTTTTTAGCAACTGTGTTCCTGTGTGGTGTGGGTGACCCTTTGTTTTGCAGGCACGGCTCAGTTGTCATCAGTGACAGAGACGCTGCCATGCAATGAGATCCCTGGGATGGCAATTTTCCAGGCGTCGCTCTCACCAGGTGAGGGCAGTCATATTCCTTAATGAAAAGCAAGCAGCTGTCACCTTGGGAGAGAACCAGATTGGCCGCCCACACATATAGCCAGAGGGATGCAGCTTGGCCCGAGCTTTGTGTATAGCTGAGGAAAAAAAAAAAACAGAAACAAGCAAAAGGGAAGAGAATATTTCAGTGAGCATAATTTATTTGTGGTTTTTGCCTTGCGTAGCCTGTCCTATTTGAACACCAATTGCTATCATTCTGGCGGAAGCGGGGGCACTGGGATAATATACATATTTATGTGCAAAACAGACATGGAAATGCAGTCATCTTTGTCCCCATGCAGTGAAAGACTGTAACATCTGCATATCAATAGCCACAAATTTGATGCAGTTCTCAGTAGTGTCATTTCAGAGAAACTCAAGGCTGAGAAGGGGGGGGGGGAAATTCTCGCGTGGTTTTTTTTTTTTTTTTTTTTGGGCCTTTG